>NC_056627.2:132947877-133255377 GCF_002870075.4 Lactuca sativa | reverse complement strand
TTGTCCCCTACATCGGACCGAAGTCCGAAGCTCACATCAGACCGAAGTCCGAAGCTGACTGGGACCTTGTCCCCTACATCGAACCGGAGTCCGAAGCTGACATCGGACCGAAGTCCGAAGCTGACTGGGACCTTGTCCCCTACATCGAACCGAAGTCCGAAGCTGACATCGGACCGAAGTCCGAAGCTGACTGGGACCTTGTCCCCTACATCGAACCGAAGCTCGAAGCTGACATCGAACCGAAGTCCGAAGCTGACTGATCATAACATAAACGTATCACTTAACATGAACACACATAATCCTGTCTGAGCCACGAAGGCATCAAACATGCTAACTATTGCATCGGATAAAAATCCGGATACTACTGCTAGCTAAACGGGTCGGCATTGTGGCCTTAGACTCGTTCCTACTGAAAGGGAAATCACCTCGTGAACTGGCTGCTGAGTGAATAGCTCTGAGGGCTAACTGCTGCTGCTCTGGTATCTCCCTGGCTACAAGTCCATAAACACACTCAATCAAATACTAAACACTGCACTGCGTAAAATGACTCTTTTATCCCTTGGTCAAAGTCAACTCTCGGTCAAAGTCAACTCTCGGTTGACCTGACTCGCCGAGTTGGGCCGCCAACTCGCCGAGTCCCTATTCTCACTCCTCGACCCTACTCGCTGCTACTCGTCGAGTATGGCATCGACTCGACGAGTACTCATTCGATCCAAGAACTCAGACAATCTTCATCCGACTCGCCGAGTCATATGAACAACTCGACGAGTTGTTCTTGAGCTTAAGAAGATTGCCTTGGACTCGTCGAGTTGTATGAACAACTCGCCGAGTCCCTCCATTACTGAGTCTACCCTCAAACTCGCTGAGTCCACTCCACTACTCACTGGTCCCACTCGACACCGCTCAAAAGGAAGAAATCGGGGACTTGCGACTCGACTCGCCGAGTCGTTCTTCCGACTCGCCGAGTCACCGCCATGCAATTATTCTACACTCGATTCTGCTCGAATCCAATACATACAAATGATAGATCTGAGTCCAATAAGCTGATTTACCACGTAAAGTTTCCAACTTTACGTGTACAAACACATGAACAAGGGAATAAAGGCTAAAAGATGCTTAAAAGGGGTAGATCTAGGGTTAATATGCAAAATAGCTCCATAAAGGCAATAGATCCGGGCTCTACAACTCCTAAATGAACAGATCTAAGGTTATCTCGGCATAAGAGAGCTTCCATATCAACATAAGGCTTTGGGAAAGGAATTAACAAGATCTAGAAAGGGGTTTTAAGGCATAAAAGAGAAGGAAAACTGAAGAATACCTCAAAGAGCTCTTGCTTTCCCTTGAATCTCTGCTCTACAATCCTTCTCCGTGCTCCTTTCTTCTTCTCCTTCTTCAAGCCTTCACAATAGCACACAAAATCACTTAGAATCACTCAAGAACGAATTAGGGTTCTCTCACAGCTTTTGAGGGTGAAGGAGGCGAGATTGGGGGCTATAAGGTGGCTTAAATAGTGGGCAACCCGGGGATTTAGGGTTTCTCCCAGACGGACAGACTCGCCGAGTCGCCAACTAATACGCGCTCGAAATCCCGTCCCTACTCGGCGAGTCAGGCTATGAACTCGCCGAGTCCCTCTTGCAAAACTTCAAAATAAATACCAAGGAATTATCATACCGGAGACGGGTCGTTACAATTCTCCCCACTTATCTCAGACTTCGTCCTCGAAGTCTGCTACGGCTGAATCTGCAAATATCTTTGGGTAGTGCTCCCTCATCTCCTCCTCAGCCTCCCACGTCCACTCAGACCCCTTCCGGTGCTGCCACTGCACCTTCACTAACTGAATTTCCTTGTTCCTCAAGGTCTTGGTCTTCCGGTCCAGAATCGCGACCGGTCTCTCAATATAATTCAGGCTGCTATCAACCTGAATATCCTCTAAGGGAACGACTGCTGACTCATCCACCAAACACTTCCTCAACTGAGACACATGGAAAGTGTTGTGGATCTGACTAAGCTCCTCAGGAAGATCTAACCGATAAGCAACCCGACCCACCCGGGCTAAAACCCTGAAAGGACCAATAAATCTGGGGCCCAACTTGCCACTCTTCCGGAACCTGATGACACCCTTCCAAGGTGAGACCTTTAGAAGGACCATATCCCCCACCTGGAATTCCAAGTCTGAACGCCTCCTATCGGCGTAGCTCTTCTGCCGACTCTGAGCAGTCTGCAGTCTACTACGGACCTTCTGGATCAACTCAGTCGTCTTGAGCACCACCTCCGTGCTCCCGATGACCCGCTGACCGACTTCGCCCCAACAAATCGGGGTCCTACACTTCCTCCCATACAACATCTCAAAGGGGGGTTGATCAATTCTCGCATGATAACTGTTGTTATACGAGAAATCCGCTAACGGAAGATATGTATCCCAACTGCCACCGAAATCTAGGACACATGCCCTAAGCATGTCCTCGAGAGTCTAAATCGTCCTCTCGCTCTGCCCGTCTGTCTGAGGGTGGAAAGCGGTGCTGAAATGGAGACGAGTACCCATCTCGTCGTGGAACTGCTTCCAGAACCTGGATGTGAAACGGACATCTCGGTCTGACACCACCGATACCGGCACTCCATGACGTGCCATAATCTCTCGCACATAGATATCGGCTAACTTCTCCGCCGATATACTCTCCTGGATCGGGATAAAATGGGCACTCTTCGTCAACCGATCCACTCCTACCCATATCGAATCTACTCCTCGTGCGGTCCTGGGGAGCTTGGTGACAAAATCCATGGTGATGTCCTCCCATTTCCACACGGGAATGTCTAACGGCTGCATCCTGCCGTGAGGTCTCTGGTGCTCCGCCTTGACCTTCCAACAGGTCAGGCATCTCTCGACGTACCAGGCGACGTCCCGCTTCATGCAGGGCCACCAATAATCAGGTCGAAGATCTCGATACATCTTCGTCGCCCCTGGGTGGATAGAAAACCGAGACCTATGAGCCTCATCCATCAACACTTGCCGTACTCCACCCCAGTACGGTACCCACACTCTCCCGTGAAGCGTCAGCAAACCACGACTATCATAATCAAACGAGGCTATTCGGCCCACGATCCTCTCACACTTCTGTCTCTCCTCCTTGAGGCCCTCCACCTGAGCCTCCTTGATCCGCTCCAACAACGGAGTGATCACTGTCATCCTCAAACATAGATCTCTGATAGGGGCCGCCGACACTTTGCGGCTTAGGGCGTCGGCCACCACGTTGGCCTTCCCTGGATGGTAAAGGATCTCATAGTCGTAATCCTTCAGCACATCCAACCACCTCCTCTGCCTCATGTTCAGACTCGGCTGATCCATAAGGTACCTCAAACTCTTGTGATCCGTGTAAATAGTACAACGGACCCCATAAAGGTAATGCCTCCAAATCTTGAGGGCAAACACAACTGCCCCCAACTCCAAATCATGGGTAGGATAATTAGCCTGGTGAGGCTTCAACTGTCTCGAGGCATAAGCTATCACATGGCATCGCTGCATCAAAACTACTCCCATACCTGTGATCGAGGCATCACAATAGACTACGAGGTCCTCTACTCCCTCTGGCAAGGTAAGGATCGGAGCCTCGCACAATCTCTGCCTGAGGGTCTCGAACGCTGTCTGCTGCTCAGGCCCCCAATGAAATACCACCGACTTCTTGGTCAGTCGGGTGAGCGGCACTGCTATCTTGGAGAAATCCTGAATAAATCTCCGATAATACCCTGCCAACCCTAGGAAGCTTCGAATCTCAGATGGAGACTTCGGGACCTCCCACTGCATCACGGCCTCTATCTTGGCCGGATCTACCAGAATACCCTTCTGGTTGATGAGGTGACCAAGAAACTGCACCTCGCGCAACCAGAACTCACATTTGGAGAACTTTGCGAAAAGTCTCTCCCTCCTCAAAGCCTCCAGCACCTCCCGCAGGTGCTCCTCGTGCTGCTCCTGCGTCTTGGAATATACCAAGATATCATCTATGAACACTATCACTGACCGATCCAGCATCGGCCTACACACGCGGTTCATGAGATCCATGAATGCGACTGGAGCATTGGTGAGTCCAAATGGCATCACCACAAACTCATAATGACCATACCTGGTCCTGAAAGCAGTCTTCTGTACATCCTCATCTCTAACCCGCATCTGATGATAACCGGAGCGTAGATCGATCTTGGAGAACGAAGACGCTCCCTGAAGCTGATCAAACAAATCATCTATCCTCGGAAGTGGGTAATGGTTCTTCACCGTTACCTTATTCAACTCCCGATAATCTATACACATACGATGCGACCCATCCTTCTTCCTCACAAACAGGATCGGCGCTCCCCAAGGCGAACTGCTCGGCCGAATGAAACCCTTGTCTAACAGCTCCTACAGCTGTGTAGACAACTCCTGCATCTCAGGGGGAGCTAGTCGATACGGTGCTTTGGCTATCGGAGCCGCACCAGGAATTAGGTCGATCCTGAACTCGACCTGTCTCTCAGGAGGTATCCCCGGCAAATCCTCGGGAAACACGTCCGGGTAGTCTCGAACAATAGGAACATCATCAACTGTCGTCTTGCCCTTCTCCCGGGCATCCAAGACGTAAGCTACAAAACCGGCGCAACCCTGCTGAACATAGCGCCTCGCCCTTGCGGCGGAACAAAAGGTCGGTCCTCGCTGTGGCCTCTCGCCCTGAATCACTAACTCTCCCCCACTGGGAGTGCGAACCCTCACTAGCTGAAGCTCACAATCAATCACCGCCCCATTGGGGCTTAGCCAATCCATGCCCACAATAACCTTATTCCCTCGCAGGGGAATAGGTACCAGATCCACTGAAAACTGCTCATCAAATAACTGAAGAGAACACCCTCTATGCACTCTGCCGACCCTCACGGTCCTATCATCTGCTATCTCAACCTCTAATGGACAATCCAGCTCCCTAGGAGCTCTACTGAATCTCTTGCTAAGCGCAAGCGATACGAATGATCGGGTAGCCCCCGAATCGAACAATACCAAAGCAGAAATGCCGTTCACCGAGAACGACCCTAAATAAAACATACAATCATAAGCAATATTCAATCAATGATAATAAATAAGAGATGAAGGGAAGATACGTACCCGTCACCACATCAGGAGTCACCCGCGCCTCCTCTGCTGTCATCTGAAACGCTTTACTCTTCGCCACTGGCGCATCAGCTCGGCCCTGCCGGCCATCTGTAATCCTCAAAGTAGCAGGGGCAGGTGCAGCCACCTTCCCTGCTGCAGCTAAACTCGGACACTGGGACTTTTTATGTCCCCTCTGATTGCACTGAAAGCAAATCAGATCTGATGCTGCAACGGCAGTAGCAGGAGCCGTACAATCCCTACTCAAATGTCCAATCCGACCACACTTGTAGCAGCCGGAACTCCCTGCCTTGCACGCTCCTTCATGCATCTTCCCACACCTACCACATCGACCGTGGCTCGGCTGTCCCCTGGACCTGTGATTTGAAACCCTGGGCTTTTTGTCCGAACCGCCTGAACCCGAAACCGCCTCCGGTTTCCTCTTCTTCTCCATCTTGAGATCAATCTCCCTCTCCCGAGCCCTAGCAATCATATCTTCCAGCGTTTTACAGCTGGATCGGCTCACAAACTGGCGAATATCGCTCCGCAACATCTCATGATATCGGGCCTTCTTCATTTCCTCATCAGCTACGTACTGAGGAACGAGAAGAGACCTCTCCCTGAACTTGGCGGTGATCTCCGCCACTGTCTCTGTAGTCTGGGTGAGGTCCTGAAACTCCCTAGCTAGCTGTTGCACCTCAATGACCGGTGCAAACTCCGCCCTGAACCTGGTAGAGAAATTAGCCCAGGTCATGGCGTCCAATGCTGCATCATCCCCAATGGCATGTCCGACCTCCTCCCACCAATCCCGTGCCCTATCCTTCAGAAGACAGGACGCCAATCTGACCTTGTCGCCCTCGGGACATCTGCTAGTACGGAAAGCGTTGGCCACATCCGCCAACCATCTGGTGCTCGCTATGGGGTCTCGCGCCCCATGATAGTCCGGAGCTCCACATGCCCTGAACTCCCTGAAAGTAAGGGTGCGCGACCCCATCATGGCTGCCACCTCGGCACGGAAGGTGCCCAATCTCTCATCCATCAGCTCTAGAATCCCCTCCTTGATTGAACCGAAGATCACAGGAGTCTGCTCTATAATGATGCGCGTAATCTCCGAAGAAAGAAACTCTTGGGTCTGCTCATCGATGCGCTCATCCCCCGAGCCTGAACCTGATCCCTCCCCGGCACCTCCACTGCCGGCTGCTGGTCTCGAACGCAAAACCACCATTCTGAAACATATCACAACTACATCAGAAAACCGAAATATCTCAAGGGATCATTGATACTACATCTAGCTTCCTGGTCTTGTCTCAGCCATTCTTGATTCGAGTACGGATCCTCTGCTTTCAGTAGTACGGGCCCATACTACCTTCCACATCTATCCGTACTTTCTTCAAGAACTGCCTTGACTCCACCAAGTCACTTCTACTACTACTGATCTCTGCTACTCTCATCCTAGGCTTGCCCTAGGGAAACCTCAGACTCACATCAACTAGTCCTCAGCTGCTGAAGGTCTCCTTATAATGCTAATTAGCCACCACCTGAACACCATCACATGTGACGAAGATCAGATAATCCTTCAAGTAAAAGACCCGTCCCTATAACGGTTGGACTCAAACAAGAGTTGCGCAATAGGGCCAGTTCCAGCACTCTGGGATTATTCAACCCCGATCACATGTGGTGTGACGTGTTCACCTAATGGCTAACTTCCATCACTCAGAACTCCCACAAAGCACGAAGCAAGCAGCATTCGGATAAAGGAAACATACTCAGGCAAAACTCTTCTCAAAACGAGAAACTGTACTAGCATACAATGCTAAGCTCACACTATCAGGCATAACCTAAACATGCTATCCTACTGCTGTCTACTCAATAATAGCATGCAATACTCATAAAGCTGTAACACATAAAACAGGTACATAAGGCATCCTCCTAGATCCTTAGTCCTATACTAGCATGCTGTTCTACTGAAACTGAAACTGAACAATTAACTTGTATGGGTAATTTGGGAGTACTTACTTGAGCTCGGCTGATCGCATGCACCACGCCCTTATCTTGTTTAAAAATTTCTTTCCTTCTAAGTGCTTTCAAAACTCTTTAGAAAACATTTTCCTTTTTAGAAAAATCTTTTTATTTCCCCTTAGTTTGAGTTCAGATACACCCGGAAGTGCATCCGAATCCCTCAAACCAGGGCTCTGATACCAACTTGAAACGACCCAAAAATACGACCCAAAAATATTTCGTTTTTCAACATAACCAAAAACCATAATCTGAGTGTCATATCATAAAACCATACATGATGTATCTCAAAATAATAGTAAAACACTGTGCTGAAAACTGTATCATATCCATGTCATATAAAAATCAAGAACTAAATCAACTCCCAGGATAAAAGCTGAAGCTGTGGTGTGTGCGATGCCATCAACCCGAGCTCTTCCCTCTGCTAGCGGAAGTACCTAAAACCAAAACTGAAACAGTAAGCACGAAGCTTAGTGAGCTCCCCCAAATTACCACATACCATACAATAATATAGCAAGCACATACTGGGGCCTTGCCCCCCTCCATCGGACCGAAGTCCGAAGCTGACTGACTGGGACCTTGTCCCCTACATCGGACCGAAGTCCGAAGCTCACATCAGACTGAAGTCTGAAGCTGACTGGGACCTTGTCCCCTACATCGAACCGGAGTCCGAAGCTGACATCGGACCGAAGTCCGAAGCTGACTGGGACCTTGTCCCCTACATCGAACCGAAGTCCGAAGCTGACATCGGACCGAAGTCCAAAGCTGACTGGGACCTTGTCCCCTACATCGAACCGAAGCCCGAAGCTGACATCGGACCGAAGTCCGAAGCTGACTGATCATAACATAAACGTATCACTTAACATGAACACACATAATCCTGTCTGAGCCACGAAGGCATCAAACATGCTAACTATTGCATCGGATAAAAATCCGGATACTACTGCTAGCTAAACGGGCCGGCATTGTGGCCTTAGACTCGTTCCTACTGAAAGGGAACTCACCTCGTGAACTGGCTGCTGAGTGAATAGCTCTGAGGGCTAACTGCTGCTGCTCCGGTATCTCCCCGGCTACAAGTCCATAAACACACTCAATCAAATACTAAACACTGCACTGCGTAAAATGACTCTTTTATCCTTTGGTCAAAGTCAACTCTCGGTCAAAGTCAACTCTCGGTTGACCTGACTCGCCGAGTTGGGCCGCCAACTCGCCGAGTCCCTATTCTCACTCCTTGACCCTACTCGCTGCTACTCGTCGAGTATGGCATCGACTCGACGAGTACTCATTCGATCCAAGAACTCAGACAATCTTCATCCGACTCGCCGAGTCATATGAACAACTCGACGAGTTGTTCTTGAGCTTAAGAAGATTGCCTTGGACTCGTCGAGTTGTATGAACAACTCGCCGAGTCCCTCCATTACTGAGTCTACCCTCAAACTCGCTGAGTCCACTCCACTACTCACTGGTCCCACTCGACACCGCTCAAAAGGAAGAAATCGGGGACTAGCGACTCGACTCGCTGAGTCGTTCTTCCGACTCGCCGAGTCACCGCCATGCAATTATTCTACACTCGATTCTGCTCGAATCCAATACATACAAATGATAGATCTGAGTCCAATAAGCTGATTTACCACGTAAAGTTTCCAACTTTACGTGTACAAACACATGAACAAGGGAATAAAGGCTAAAAGATGCTTAAAAGGGGTAGATCTAGGGTTAATATGCAAAATAGCTCCATAAAGGCAATAGATCCGGGCTCTACAACTCCTAAATGAACAAATCTAAGGTTATCTCGGCATAAGAGAGCTTCCATATCAACATAAGGCTTTGGGAAAGGCATTAACAAGATCTAGAAAGGGGTTTTAAGGCATAAAAGAGAAGGAAAACTGAAGAATACCTCAAAGAGCTCTTGCTTTCCCTTGAATCTCTGCTCTACAATCCTTCTCCTTGCTCCTTTCTTCTTCTCCTTCTTCAATCCTTCACAATAGCACACAAAATCACTTAGAATCACTCAAGAACGAATTAGGGTTCTCTCACAGCTTTTGAGGGGTGAAGGAGGCGAGATTGGGGGCTATAAGGTGGCTTAAATAGTGGGCAACCCGGGGATTTAGGGTTTCTCCCAGACGGACAGACTCGCCAAGTCCAGAATATGGACTCGCCGAGTCGCCAGCTAATACGCGCTCGAAATCCCGTCCCTACTCGGCGAGTCAGGCTATGAACTCGCCGAGTCCCTCTTGCAAAACTTCAAAATAAATACCAAGGAATTATCATACCGGAGACGGGTCGTTACAATTCCTCACATTGTGACCAACTAAAAACATGCAAAATACTTAGAATTCAATACCTCGAGGGTCCAAATGTTACAATTCTCTCCCACTTGAATAAGACTTTATCCTCGAAGTCCTCTGCCACAAACAACTTGAGGTAGTGCTCCCTTATCTCATGTTTGAGTTCCCAAGTCCATTTGGAACCCTTCCAAAGCTACCATTGCACATTCACTAGATCCACCACCTTGTTGTGGGAGGTCTTCGCCTTCCTATCGAGAATAGCGATGGGTCTCTCTATATAATTCAAGTGTTTGTATTATCAAAAGGAACCATCGAGGACTCATTTGCCAAACACTTCCGTAATTGAGAAACATGTTTGTATTATCAAAAGGAACCATCGAGGACTCATAAGCCCGTCTGGAAGATCTAAGCGATATGCCACCTTGCCCACCAGAAGAATAATACGGAAGGGATCAATATACCTATAGACCAAATTGCCTCGCTTCCTAAACCGGATGACATCTTTCCAAGGTGACACCTTCATTACTACTAAATCCCTGACCTGAAACTCAAGGTATGAACGTCATCGGTTAGCATAGCTATTCTGACAAATTTGTGCGATTTGCAGCCTATCGCGTACTTGATGTATCAACTTAGTGGTCTTGACTACAACCTTAGTACTCTCCATAACTAGATGTCTGACCTCCCCCCAACAAACTGGGGTCTGAAATTTCCTCCCGTAGAACATCTTGAAAGGTGGTCGATCAATAATGACATGATAGCTATTGTTATAGGAGAACTCAGACAGTGGAAGATAAGTATCCCAATTCCCACCAAAATCTAGCATACACACCCTAAGCATATCCTCGAGCGTCTAAATAGTCTACTCGCTCTGTCCATCATTCGAGGGGTGGTATGCTGTGCTGAACGCACCTGAGTTCCCAAATCTTCATGAAATTTCCTCCAAAATCTTGAGGTGAAGTGAACGTCTCGATAGAAAACCACTGAAACAGGCACTGTATGCCAAACCACCACCTCTCTAATGTGGATGCCCGCTAATTTTTTGGCGTAGATGCTCTCACCAATAGGTATGAAATGAGAACTCTTGGTTAATCTATCAACGATGACCCAAATAGAATCGACCTCACATGCCGTCCTCGGAAATTTTGTAATAAATCCATGGTGATATCCTTCCATTCTCCACATAGGAATGGGTAACAACTGCATCTTGCCGTGGGTTCTCTGATGTTTGTCCTTAAATTTCCAACAAGTCAAGCACCGTTGCACAAAACCAAGCTATCTCCCTCTTTATACAAGGCCACTAATAACTCAACCTCAGATCCATATACATCTTCATGACCACTAGATGGGTTGAAAAATTCAATTTATGAGCTTCCTCCAGTAATGTCTGTCTAAACCCACCAGAAACCGAAACCCACACCCTGCCACACCGTGTCAATAACCCACTACTGTCCCTGACAAACAACTGAATCTTACCCGTGATCCTCTCTTCCTTCCAATTTTCCTTCTTCAACCCTTCTACTTGTGCCTTCTTGATCAACTCTAAAAGTGGTGAGACAATAAACATCCCCATACATAACCCCTAATAGGCACACTTGCTGCCTTGCGGCTCAAGGCATCGACCACAACATTAGCCTTCCCCGGGTGATAAAGGATCTCATAATTATAATCCTTTACCACATCTAACCATCTCCCCTTCCTCATGTTCAAGTTTGGCTAATCCATCAAGTACATTAGGCTCTTATGATCAGTATAAATAGTACATCTGACCCTATAAAGGTAATCCCTCCAAATCGTGCATCGGGTAATTCACCTCTTGAGGCTTCAACTACCTTGAAGCGTAAGCAATCACGTGACCCCTCTGCATGAGCATTGCTATGACAATCAAGAAGATTCTGTCACTGACCACCATTAGGAAAACAGTAGGAAAATAAATGTAATAGCTTAATATTCTTATATTTGACTTGTAAATTAATAAAAATCGAATATTGCATTACATTTATAATTAAATCGATTGTAAGGCTGAAAAATAAGCGTCAGGAAAGTTGTGCCGTATTTTAAAATGGTTAATATATTTCAAAAGTACTCGTTGACATGATCCCAATGATATAAGATTCGTAAAAATCCGACTGCAAATGATAAAGTTATGGATATAGTAAAAATAAGAATAAATCGCGCAATTAAAGCTAATTACGTCAAAACGGTATTTAGAGATTTGTTGAGTTTTGAATAAAAGTGGAAAAAGAAGATTTGTAGTACTTCATGAGAAATAAACTTTAGGACAAAAAATGCCGAAAACGGGATCCGTATGAGAGGTATATGATTTTTTTTTTAAATCATTTGTTTTTTACCCCTATTAGGCATAAAAATGAAAGTCAAAACTTGCTAAAACTACCTAAAGGAAAGTTGTGATACTCTTTGAGATCGTTACATATATAGATATAAATAGGGCTTAGATCGGAGCTCATACGAAAGAGTTATGATATTTACAAAATCATTTTATGCACGCGAGGTGCACGCCTATCCTGTCGCGCACCTAACACCAAATTCAAGTAGATTGTAAGTGACATGGCAAATTAGGGAAGTGACACGTGGCAATCTTTGGATGGATCCCTAATGATCACGTACGAGGTGCAAGATCCTTGCATCACACACCCAAAATTAAAGCCTATAAAATCAAGGTGATGCATATCCCACCCTGCACAGTTCTCTCTCTAAGGCTCTCTTTACCTTCAAAGTTGTTGCATTTATGGAGTGGTCCATGGAGCCCGAGCATAATTCAACCCTACATCAACTGTCTCACGCGTTAAGGGTGAGTTCACGACTTATTTTACTATTTTAAAGGTTTTAAGGGGGGGGGGGAGATACACGCTTATCATACTGCTTTATCAAAATATATTTGATAAATGCATATATATATATATATATATATATATATATATATATATATAT
Organism: Lactuca sativa; assembly: GCF_002870075.4. Taxonomy (NCBI): domain Eukaryota; kingdom Viridiplantae; phylum Streptophyta; class Magnoliopsida; order Asterales; family Asteraceae; genus Lactuca; species Lactuca sativa. The sequence goes on along the minus strand of NC_056627.2, from coordinate 133,243,017 downwards.
ATATATATATATATATATTAGTAGTTACAAAGCATGAAAACACTAGGATAATATACCAATAGGTACTTTACCTAGTTGTAAGCTATGATATTATACCTAAGAGCTATGATGCACAACTGTCTAAGAAAAGATTTTACTTAGAGGTTATACTGGCCAAATTGCAAGGAAAACGTAGTACCTAGAAGTAATGTTGGTCAATTTTAGGGATATGCACTGTACCTAGTTGTTACACTGCCCAAATATCATGTTTTCAAACCATCAGTAGGGTATATATATATATATATATATATATATATATATATATATATATATATATATATGTATATATGATTGTGAGGTCTATAGATTATAATTATCAAATAGAAAGTAAATAAATTATATAGGGATAATTGTAGGAGTTATTAAGTTAAAGACTTTATGAAAAGATAAAAATATATATGGTTACATGTGTTAGTGAGCTGTTATTATTCATCTAATAGCATTGATTGGGTTCGGCTACCCCAAACCTATAATCGTGAATCTTAGGAGAGTCAGAAATATATGTATAGATCTATATGAGGTTTGACACCCCCACCTGTGATTGCTAGCTACAATCCCGACAGGATAAATTTCTTTGTATAAGGTCTTATTATTTTATGTTTGATGAAGTGTTGTGAAGGGAAATTATAGTCTACATCGTCGATTATGGGGGTCATGGTAATACATCTCTAAAGCCTTAAAGATCCGACTACCTATAGGAATGCCTTCGAGTAGTTATTAAAATAAGTTGGGGTTAGTAAAACATCCTAATATATAAAGATAGTAAGATAGGTTCGATAAAATTATTCTATAAAGATAGTAAGTTAGGACTAGTAAAATATCCTATACAGATAGTAAGTTAAGGTTGGGAAAATATCTTAACAAGGAAAGAATGATTTTTCTAAAAAGAAAAAGTATTCTAATTAAAGCAGAAAACAATAAAAACCTGTGAACTCACCAACATTATGTTTACGTTTTCAAAGTACATGTTTAGGGAGTTGAGTGTGAAGGATAGTCAGGAGGAGGATGTCGTCAAGGAAGGTTGCTGGAGTTATTTTGTTTGTTTACTTTCTAGATATGTTTAGGCTGTGTGCTTGATCTACCAAACAATGTAACCACTGAATAAATTTATAATAAATAAAGGTATCGTTTGTGTTATATAAATACGTGTATTGTTCAATATATATGTTTAGCCTCAATCCAATTTTCCCTACGTCGCATAGCCCGACGTTTTTGCTGCCGGTTGGGGGTGCGACATATTTGTATCAGAGCTATAGTTTATAGTGAACTAGTAATTCCTTAGGAACTAGAACTAAAACCTAGGGTGCATACTCTAAATTATTTAAAACCTAATAAAAGTATTATTGTTACTCACCAAACAGATAGACTACTTATGGTCTTGCTCTCCAGCACTTCTCATTTAGCCGAGCCTTACTTGATAGTCTTGAAGTACAAAAACATAGAATTATTAAAATAGCCTAATCAAACACTAATCAGATAAAGAGTTATGCAAACTCTTATAAATATACCAATATCTTATAAAAATCATTCATTTAAAATACAACTCAATATTTTAGGTGAAAAATGAATCCTAGGGTTAGTTTCAGTACTACGACTGTACCACAACTAGACCTAGAATATGCAACTAAGTTTTATTATGGTCCGAACGACACACACCTAAACTTGGATGCCATAGTTGACAACCTAAATGATTGAGGATTTATGGATCAATAGATTAGTACGATTAGTTATGAAATTAGGATGAGGCGTACACCGTGAGGATCTTTGGATCGGTAGTTTAGATTGAGTTTATGAAGACTAGAGTATTAGGTCAAGACCTATCACAAGGGGATTCAGCACTTAACATTGGCATGGTGCACCTCGAGGATATATGGATTAGAGACAAGTTTCCGACATACCCCCATATAGAGAATTAGTACAATCTACTATATACTTAAAATAGGAAATTATATGTATTATATGATTCTCATACTATCTCTCATTAAAATCTTCCTGTTTGATGTCTTATGGAGGATATCGGAGCAATATGTAGGATATATGGGCTTGGTTGTCATATACTTACTTGGAAGAGGACTAGGTTGTGCCACACACACAAGAGATGGATAGTGACTATGATCCATCTATTCTTTTACCCCTACCCTAGTATCAGCTGATGATGAGCCATTTGAAGATGAAGAAGAGCCCATAGAGGAGGAGAAGCAGCATGATGAAGAGTTTGGTGGAGTACCTACAAATAGCTCATGTTATCCAAATTCATCTTCCCATGATGACTATGCAGGGACTCAAGGAGAGGACACTTTTGAGTCAAAGTTATCCCGAGAGATTGTTGCTCCACTACCTTCATCCTCTAACCGATCCTTTGGTAGTCATGATTTTGTACCCAAGATTATAACCACCCCCAGAAAGTCCATTCCCAATCGACCCTATAAGAGAGCAGCCTCGCCATCATCCTCACCCAAGTCATCAAAGAAGCCTTACCTCACCCACAAATGGACCCCACAAGTGGACGACCAGATCATGGAGGAGATTATTAGGTGTTACGAGGTCAGAGAATCCTCCCAAGTACCTCTACACGATCACATTACAACGGATCCCATAGATAGGGCGATATCGGAGTTAGTTCCATGAGTCGCGCAACATAGGGATCGTATACATCAGGTAGAGGAGAATAGTGATTCATTGAGGAGGGAGATCCAGTTACTGGATGGTAGAGTTATAGATTTGGAGCAGGGGTGGGATATAGATAGGATGAGGATCTTCCACGCATATGACCAGCCAGAGGAGACCCATTCTATGGTTCAGTGTCAGCAGATCGTGATTGAGGGTTTAGAGCAATGTGTGAGGGAGTAAAAGTTGAGATTGATGGTGAAAGAGATAGGTGTCGCTACTATCGAAGTTATATTCAGTTGCCTACAACACAGTTGGCACAATTAGTGGCTTGGATAGTGTTTTGTTTTGGCATATGGTAGATAGTTCTAGTTGAAGAAAGCTAGGGACTATAATTTTTGGGTTTGAAGGAGGGAAAACTAGTGTAGTAGGTAATAGGATACTGCTACATATTTTGTATGTAAAATAGACATTTTTGCTATTTAAACGACATCATTGTATACTTTTGGGAAATCTAATGTAAAAATTTATGGAATTTAATGGAAAATATATGTGATCTTATTGTATATTGTGTTACTTGTTTGATTTGTTTTCTTAATATAGTTAACTCTTTTAACTAAATTTGCTAAGCAAACTTCAAATATATTATAATAACTAACATATGCCATAAAATTTAGAGTTATGCCTCGCACCAAAAGAAACCCATGATAACTCACACCCAATCTAAAACCTACGAACTCGACCACGATTGAGGCATTAGTAGCCCAACGCGTCGCCGATGCAATAGTAACCCTAGATGCCAATATGAACACATGTTTAGGAGGTAATGCAGGTGAGAGTTCGCAAGGAGATAACCGAGGTCAAACCAAGGTTTGTTCATATAAAGACTTTATGAACCGTAAGGCAAAACCCTTCCATGGAAGCGAGGTGTAGTTGGTTTAACTAGGTGGATAGAAAAGATGGAGTCTGTTTTTGAGATATGCTTTTGTTCGGAGGATTGCAAGGTTAAGTTCACCGCTTGCACCCTAGCAGATACAACCATGAGCTGGTGTACCAGTTATTAAAAAACCATGAGTATTAATGTAGCAAATGCCATGGCTTCGAGTGAGTTAAATCATCTCATGATTGAGGAATACTGCCCACACGAAGAAATGCAGAAGCTAGAGCAGGAGTTGTGGAATCTTATGATGAAAGAAGCTGGCATTGCTGCTTATACGAACTGTTTTAGTGACCTTACCACCTTATGTAACGGGATGGTCAGCCCGTAATATTAGAAAATAGAAAGCCTAAGCCCATTCAAGGCTTAGTCACTGCCTGTAAGCCAACCACCCATGACATTGCCAAGAGACAAGCCTTCAGCCTAACAAATCAAGAGATTTGTCACGGTACGATGGTCTGGAAGGATGATCTCCCAAAAGCGGAGAATAGGAAAAGGAAGTTTGGAAAGGAATCCAATGAAAGGGCTAGGAAATCTGTAGAGAAGAAACGGGAAGCAGTCCAGGAATTTGCGATTATGACGACCACAACAGGAACTACCCCTGGAAGTAGTCCGAGATACAATGAGTGTGGGTATCGTCATACTGGAGCTTGTTGGATCTCACCAACTACGAAAAAACATGTCATCTTGCCAATAGATGCGTAACCGTACCAATCCAAGGAACCGTAACAATAGAATGTCGAGCTTAGTATGAGTGCAAGGAAGTTGGGCATATCAATAAAAATTGTCCAAATTTGAAGGGACAAGGAGGATATGCTAGGAGTTGAGCGTTTGCGATTGGAGCTAGAGAAGCCGTATAGGATCCGATAGTAGTTATGGGTACGTTTCTAATCAATGACTTATATGCAAATATACTTTTCGATACCGATGCCGATAGAAGCTATATTACTCCTGAGTATAGGAAGTTATTAAAACACCCATATAGTAAACTTTGGGAAGCCTATATAGTAGAAATGATTAACGTGAAGTCGGTAGTACTCAGGAAATACTTAGGAATTGTACCTTAAAATTAAATAATCATACTTTTCTTATCAACCTTATGCCTATGGTCAATGGAAGTTTCAATGCTATCATTGGCATGGATTGGTTATCCCCTAACCATGTCGAAGTCTTATGCTTCGAGAAGCATTACATCTACCCCTACCAAATGGAGAGCCTTAATTGTTTATGGTGATAAACTTGCTAGAAATCTTAGGATCATCTCCTACATGAAGGCCATAAAATACATGTAGAAAAAGTATACGCTTTCCTAGCCCATATTGTCAATAGGAAAGACAATAAGAAGAAAAAAATCGAGGAAGTACCTTAGGTATACAATTACCCTGATGTATTCCCTGAAGATCTACTAGGTCTGCCGCCAACTCGACAAGTAAAGTTTCAGATCGATCTAATTACAGGAGCTGCCCCCAGCAGCAAAGTCTCCTTATATATTGGAACCATCAGAGATGAAAGAGCTCTCTAGACAAGTACAAGAAATTTTCGAAAAGGGTTTCATCAGGCCAAGCTTCTCTCCTTGGGGTGCACCCATTCTATTTGTCAAGAAGAAGGACGATTCTTTCTGGATGTGCATCGACTATAGAGAGCTAAATAAATTGACCATTAAAATCGATATCCACATCCTCGAATAGACGATCTCTTCGATCAACTGCAAGGATCCAATTACTTCTTTAAGATGACATGAGATCTAGATATGATCAACTCCGAGTAATGAAAGAGGACATTCCAAAAATGCTTTCAGAACATGATACGACCATTATTAGTTCTTGTTCATGCCTTTTGGATTGACCAATGCCCCAATTGTTTTTATGGATCTCATGAATCGAGTGTAGTAGCCTTGGAAAAATTCATGATTGTATTCTGATATTTGCAAAATTAGCCATATGTTTAGCATATATTTTTATTCATTTTTAGCTAATTATGTGCATAATGTGGACAAAAGGTACTTAATAATGCTTAAATTGTGTTTTCAGTCCAAAGACATGCTTGGAAGCAAAAAGGAATAAGGAGAAGCGATTAGAGACCAAAGAATGAAGAAAAAGGAAAAACCACACACCTACTTGGCGAGTCCACGCGCAAACTCGGCGAGTCCTTGAGAATGTTCCCGAAGAAAAGTAAAAAATCCTTACCGTACACGGATTCCACACACCTACTCGGCAAGTCCACGACCTACTCGCCGAGTAGCCCATGTTTTGTGATAACTATAAATATGGAGTCTTAATCCAAATTGAAGAACTTTTCTGGCTTCCTTAAAGATAGAGCTACGATTGAAGAAACCCCTGAAGACCTGAACAACCCTAACCTTCGATCTTTGAAGTTCGGAGGTGAATTAGGTTATAATTTCCACTTAATATTTGGATTGAATTATGTCTAGATTAATCAAATTCATTCTTGAGCTTGTTTTCTTTGTAATCATGAGCTAAAATTCGGATGGTTTCTGTTTAGGAAGAACCACATTACTCCTATGGTTTAATTATTACTTTTGTTAATTGTTTATTGGTGATTTTATTAAATTAAGTTTGTTAAAGAACCCTATGCATTAACCAAAACTATTTTCTGTTAATTGGAAGACAATTAAGCTGCATGAACATCTCTTAGTTGTTAACCTCATATGTTTATGTGACCACTTTATCATATGTCTAGGAATAATGAACATGGAACTAGAATTAATAAGGGAATGGGTAAATTAATGTGTAAGCTTGTTTGAGAAACCAACAAACAAGAGGTTAATTGAAACACCCACTTGATTAACCAATTACAAATCTTATTTAATCCAAATAATTGAACTAGGGAATTAATTAGTTTAAACAATTGGCCACTGCTTGAATTGATTAATTGTCTAAGGGTTAGTATTAGTGAACATGAATCTAACCACTATAGTTGGTAACAAATAAAAATTAACTTATCACATTATTACACAAATAACCATAGGAGTGAATTGGTTGGACCTAAACAGGAACTCTTTATCAAATTTGGTGAATTTTTACTTGTTTTAGTTTTTAGTTAATCACTTGTTAGGTGGTGTGTTTAAGTTTCTAGTCTTGTAAAACTAGAGAAAAACCTTTACTTTTATTACTTGCTTAGTTAAAATTAGTTATTAGTTTAATTTCCGTTCCCTGAGTTCGACACTCTACTTATCCAACTATACCACTAAAAGACAGGTTCACTGCCTTTGTGTGCTTAATTTATAATTTAAAAGTAGGATTAAAACCAGTGCATTTTCCACACATCAAGTTTTTGGCACCGTTGCCCGGGAACGGTTCAAAAATTAAATCTAATTCCTAATTTTATCGATCCTTTGTGTGAGTTTTCTTGCACAAAGTTAATTTTTTAGTTATTGAGTAAGTAGGTTAGGTTTTAGAATCCATTAGTATTTTTTCTAAATTTTTATCTTTAATTTTAATTTTTTTTTATAAAACACGCCACTCGCCGAGTGCACTCGCACCTACTCGGCGAGTAGCCTGCTGTTTGAAATTTATTTATTTTTCGTTTATTTAAGTTGCATTTTTTCTTTTTATGTGTTTTTTTTGGTTTTATTTCAGGACTTTCATGACCAGAGGATCCAACACTCCGTTGGTACCCCTTCTTGAAGACCCGGAATCCGCAATGAGAAAGAACAAGGGCAAGGACGTGGAAAGCTCAAATACACCTAAGAAGTTGCCTTTGTCTAACTTGAAGACTGTTTTTGGGAAAAAGAAGAGCATCAAATCAGGAGCTTCCAGCGCATCTTTAGCAGGCGAAGACCCGATCAAAGAAGACACCGAGTACGACACCGAGGAGGAAGAAGAACCTACATTCGGGCACAACTACGATTCCGGCAACGAGTTAGCACTCACCATGGCTAACATTGATGAAATCGCCATGGGAGAATGGAAGAAGAGGATCCACGATGACACTGGCCTGGGACTTGTGCAACCCGCAATTCCCGCAACTGCTACTTTTGAGCTTAAGGGTCACATTCTTGCTTTAGTCAAGGAGATCCCCTTTACTGGGAAAGACCATGAAGATGCTTACAAGCACTTGGATGAAGTAAATGATGTGGCTGATTATTTCAATGTTCCAAATGTGCCTCGGGAAACTCAGCTACTTCGCATGCTTCCGGTTACTTTGAAGGGTGCTGCAAAGGATTGGCTTAAGTCATTGCCCCCCGGATCAAGCACTACATGGGCCCAATTGAAAGAAGAAATCATTGATCAATTCCGCCCACCATCCAAGATATCCAAGCTCAAGAAAGCCATTGCCAACTTTGAATAACAAGCAGGAGAGTCACTATATGAAGCTTGGGAGAGGTACAAGAGCTTGCTAAGGAATTGCCCACATCATGACCTCAATAGCCAACAAGAAGTCTCCATCTTTTATGATGGATTAAATTATACCACTAGGCAATTACTTGACTCGCAAGGTCCACTCACGAAGAAGGCACCTCCAGTAATAAAGCAAATGGTTGAAGAATTCTCTAAGCATTCTAGAGAATTCCATAATTCAAGAAATGATGTGACTAGGGGAGCCGCCTATGCAGCTTCAGAAGACTTGTCAGCAGTCATGGCTATGCTAAAAACCATGGATAGGAGGATGGATAAAATGGATCAAACGATACATGCTATTCAGGTGGGTTGTGAGAATTGCAATGGGCCTCACCTTACTAGAGACTGCGACTTGGATGAGAATGGCAACAAAAAGGTGCAAGTTTGTTACTCAATTGGGGACCGATATGATGAAGACTGGCACAAACCAAAGAAGGAGTGACTCCCTTATGACGAGTACAAGAAGGCTAAGGAGGAGAAGTTCAAGCAAAAAGGAAGAGGTTTTTACCAAAAGGAGGAGCCGACATAAGAAAGAAAACTAAGTTTGGAAGAGATGCTTACCAAGTTTGTAGCTGCTTCAGAAAAGAGACATAATGATCATGATGCTGCAGTCCAAGAAACAAGAACCATACTTAGAAACCAACAAGCCTCTATCCACAACTTTGAAACACAACTTGGGTAGCTTGCTCAACAAATCAATCAAAGACCACCCGACGAACTTCCTAGTAAAACTGAAAACAACCTACGAGGCACGCACATAAACATAGTCACAACAAGACGTGGGAAGATAATTACTCCTCTGGCCCCCATTCAGAATGAAGCACCCAACGACTTGCAAAAGGAGGAGGCAGAAAAACAAAATAAAAATAAAAATATGCATGACACAGACTCTACTCCCCGAGTCCATAATATGGAATCGACGAGTCCACTGCCAGATTTGAAAGAACAAGTTCCTGAAAAGCCCTTTTAGCCTCCAATGCCATATCCAACCCGAGCTAAGAAAGAAAAGCAGGAAGAGGAGTACCAGAAGTTTCTCGACCACATTAAAGCCCTTCAAATCAACATACCCTTCATTGAAGCCGTCACTTAAATGCCAAAATATGCAAAGTTCCTCAAAGAGCTTCAACCCAATAGAAGGAAGATGGAGGAGGTGAAAGAAGTAGTCCTTAATGAAAACTGCTCGGCTACCATGTTAAACAAATTACCAAAGAAGAAAGGTGACCTGGGAAGCTTCACTTTGCCTTGCCAATTTGGCAACTTGGCCACCATCCATGCTTTGGCTGATTCGGGAGCAAGTGTGAACCTCATGCCCTATTCATTCTTCAAGAAATTGGATCTCCCGGAACCAAGGCCAATCCGCATGGCAATTCACTTAGCAAACAAGACAGTCACATTTCCAAGAGGAATATGTGAAGACTTATTAGTCAAGGTGGACAAGTTGGTATTTCCCGCAGATTTTATAATTCTAGACATGGAAGCGGATCCTCAAGTCCCGATCATCCTTGGAAGACCTTTCCTCAACACGACAAGTGCTATAGTGGACATGAGAGACTCGAAGCTTACTTTACGGGTAGGATAAGATTCAGTAACTTTCAGGGTTGATCAAGCTATGAAGCATGCAAGGAATAGTGATGACATGGAATTCTCAATTGACATGTTTGATGAATTGATGGAGGAGTGTGATAATAAAGATTCCAACAAGTCCACTATCTTTGATGAAGAATTTGATGCTGAAAAAGACTTACTGGAGATTGAGAGGCTGCTGGAAGAAGCTGAGTATGAAGAAATAAAAAAGCAGTCTGACAGAGATACTCGGCGAGTAGGGCCGATATACTCGCCGAGTCCATGTGAAGAAAAGATGGAATTCGTAAATTCAGCAACTGACTCGCCGAGTCCTTTTACTGCACTCGGCGATTACAACAAATAGAACCCAAAAACCGAGCTTAAAACGTTACCACATCACTTGGAGTATGCTTTCCTTGAAGATGGCCATCAAAAGCCAGTTATAATAGCCTCTGACCTCTTTGAATCTGAAAAAGAAGAACTAGTTCAAGTATTGAAGAAGCGGAAACGGGCTATAGCATGGAGCATTACCGACATCAAGGGAATAAGTCCCTCTTATTGTTCACACAAGATTAACCTGGAAGCAGGAGCATAGCCAGTTGTACAACACCAAAGAAGATTAAACCCAAACATGCAAGAAGTCGTCAAGAAGGAAGTAGTCAAGCTCTTAGATGCGAGGATCATTTACTCTATTTCCAACAGTCCGTGGGTGAGTCTGGTCCAAGTGGTGCCAGAAAAAGGAGGAATGACGGTCATAACCAACGAGAAGAATGAGCTTATTCCGAAACGAACGGTAACCGGTTGTAGAGTGTGCATCGATTATCGAAAGCTAAACGATGCGACTCGTAAAGACCATTTTCCCTTACCTTTTATTGATCAAATGCTAGAACGATTATCGGGCCATAGTTTCTATTGTTTCTTGGACAGCTTTTCGGGTTATTTCCAAATAACCATAGACCCCATGGAGCAAGAAAAGACCACTTTTACTTGCCCAAGTGGGACTTTTGCTTATCGACGCATGCCCTTTAGGTTATGCAATGCACCCGCGACATTTCAACGGTGCATGACAACCATATTCCACGACATGGTGGAAAAATTCGTGGAAGTCTTTATGGATGACTTTTTTGTTTTTGGATCTTCCTTCCATGATTGTCTCACTAACCTTGATTTGATGCTTGTTAGGTGTGAAAAGACTGACTTAGTTCTTAATTGGGAGAAATGTCACTTTATGGTCAAGGAGGGTATAGTTCTAGGCCACAAGGTTTCCAAATCGGGAATTGAAGTGGATCAGGCAAAGATTGACACCATTGCCAAATTACCTCCACCAACTTGAAGGGCATTAGAAGTTTTGTTGGACATGCGGGTTTTTACCGGCGTTTTATAATAGATTTTTCTAAAATAACTAGACCTCTAACATAATTGATTTTAAAAGATGAACCATTCAATTTTACTAAATAGTGTTTAGAGGCGTTTGAATTTTTGGAAGAAAAATTGACTAATGTCCCGATCATTATTGCCCCGAATTGAGAGTTACTGTTTGAAATAATGTGTGATGCTAGTGACTTTTCTTTAGGAGCTGTCCTTGGTCAAAGGGTTGATAAGCACTTTTGACCTATTTATTATGCGAGTAAAACTCTAAATTTGGCCAAAGAGAATTACAACACCACCGAAAAAGAATTATTAGCTGTGGTGTATGCCTTTGATAAATTCCGCCCTTATTTAGTTTTATCTAAAACAACTATTTTTACTGACCACTTTGGTATCAAGTATTTGTTTGCCAAGCAGGATGCCAAGCCAAGATTGATACGACGGGTTCTACTTCTTCAAGAGTTTGACATCGAGATACGCGACAAGAAGGGAATGGAGAATGTAGCAGCCGACCACTTATCAAGGCTTGAAAACCCGCAATTGCAAGAAGATAGAGTTGGAGATGACTTCCTGGACGAATACATTATGGTGACCACGAGAGAAGAGCCATGGTTCGCGGACATAGCTAATTACTTAGCTAGCAAGTACATCCTAAAAGATCTTACCCGCCAACAAACGAAGAAATTCTTTTCAGAAATATAATATTACTTTTGGGATGAGCCTTACCTTTTCCGAAGTTGCGCGGATGGAATCATACGAAGATGTGTGTTCGGAAATGAAAGCCGACAAATCTTGGAGCATTGTCATAGCGGGCCCACCGGAGGACATCATGGAGCACACTACACTGCTAAGAAGATATTTGACATTGGGTTTTATTGGCCCACCATGTTTAAAGATGCATCCCAATTTGTCAAAGAATGTGATGCATGCCAAAGAGCGGGAAACATTTCATCCCGACATGAAATGCCACAACAAAGTATTCAAGTGTGCGAGGTATTTGATGTTTGGGGGATTGATTTCATGGGACCTTATCCCATGTCAAAAGGCAACAAATACATATTAGTGGCGGTGGATTATGTATCCAAATGGGCGGAGGCACAAGCATTACCAACTAATGATGCTCGGGTGGTGGTGCAATTTTTGAAGAAGCTATTTTCAAGATTTGGAGTCCCAAAAGCTCTTATAAGTGACCGGGGCACTCATTTTGCCAATGATCAACTAGAAAAGGTGTTAAGGAAATATGGGGTAACTCATAAATTCTCTACATCTTACCATCCACAAACGAGTGGGCAAACCGAAGTGACCAATAGAGCCTTGAAGAGAATCTTGGAAAGATCGGCGGGGAGCAATCGGAAAGAGTGGTCAGACAAGATAGATGATGCACTTTGGGCCTTCTGAACAGCTTTCAAAACACCTATTGGTACTACACCATATAGGCTAGTTTATGGAAAGCAATGTCATTTACCGGTGGAAATCGAGCATAAAGCTTTTTGGGCTTTAAAAATGTGCAACTTCAACATAGCAGAGCTCAAGAACAACCGGTTGATACAAATGAATGCCCTTGAGGAACTTAGAAATGATGCTTACACTAGTTCTTTAATTTATAAAGAGAAAACCAAAAGTTGGCATGACAAGAGGATGAAGGGTAATAAAGAGTTTCATGAAGGGCAAAAGGTGTTACTTTTTAATTCAAGACTGAAACTTTTTCTGGGCAAACTCAAGTCAAGATGGGATGGTCCTTTTCTAGTGAAGAAGGTGTTTCCACATGGTGCTATAGAGCTATTAACAAAAGATGGTACCCCTTTTAAAGTCAATGGACATAGAGTAAAAAGATATGAAGAAGGAGTCCCAAGGAATGAAGACATAGAAGAAGGGCTGTTGCTGGAGGGAATGGCAGAAACGTAGCATGGAAGGAGTCCAACTAATGACTCCTTAAAAAGAAGCGCTTCCGGGAGGCAACCCGAGTTTAGAGTTTGCATTTCTTTTCAATTTTTTTTTTAATTTCTTACGTAATGTTTTATTTTCATTCTTCCTCTGAAAACATGTTTTAAATGATTGCTTGAGGGCAAGCAATTCTTAGAGTGTGGGGTGGTGGTTTAAAAAATCAAAAAAATTAAGTTTTTTTTTCAATCTGCAAGACTTACTCGCCGAGTTTACACGCGTACTCGGCGAGTATATCTTTATAAGCCCAGAAAATCGCGAATACGCAGATCTACTCGGCGAGTAGCACTCTTCTACTTAGCGAGTAGAAAATTTACACATGTAGTTTTTAATCTGTAAATAAGGGTTTTTCTCTTATTCTAAACATTACCCTCATACTCGCCGTGCATATCTACTCTCAAGCCATTTCTTCAATCTTTGTTGAATCGCCATCTTTCAAGCATAAAGGTAAGATCTTTACTCCTAATACTTCTTAAAGGTTAAAGCTTTATCACTTCTTAGCCCTAATTTTGTCCAAAACTCGGATTTGGGGGTTTCCTTAATTTCTAGGTTTTTGATTTTACTATGAGTTAGGAGGTTTTGGACAGAATTTATTTTGGATTAGTGTTTATTGTACTTAGTACAACAAACCCCTATGGAAAATTGAGTGTTTTAATTAACCCATATGGGTCCGAGAGCAATCTGTCCCGATGTTCTTCCTACTCGCCGAGTAGTTCTTGAACTCGGCGAGTAGAGGCCTTGACAAATCTGTGTTGTTTAATTTTAACTGTTGGGTGTTGTTTGTTTGTGCTTTCTTAATGTTATTTTGCAGGAACCATGTCCAAAAGAGGCCAAACTTCATGAGGGGGAAGCCAAGGAGACATCCAGTGGCTTTCTTTTCACCAAATAACATCTAAATCTTCACAGGCCCGTGCTAAAAACGAAGTGGAAGCTCTAAAGAAAAAGGAGATCCACCTTCCCAATGCAATAAACTGGGATTGGTTGGGGAAGATTGGGCTGGAGGAAGAATTGACACCTTACTTGGTGAAATCGTGCGATGTGGGGGATTCTACCATCATTTGTGATGGATGGCTACAATTGTTCAAGATCCAAGAGCCAGTTTTTGCGGAGTTGTGTTGGGAATTCTTCGCTACCATCTCATTCCGGGGTGGTAGGGAGTATTATAATTCCAATGTTTTTTCAGTTTCACTTGGTGGGGAGCTGCGACAGTGCAGCATGGTGGAGCTAGCATGGAGAATTGGCATCTACAATCAAAGTGCCATGTTAAATGAAGGTTTTGAAATTTTTTTGGATCAGTTCCATAAATACCTCCCTGAAGAGGTTGTTGCTTCCACCTGGTGGAACACCATTGCCAACCGGGTATACATTCCATCTTCCACACAGGAAGGCCACATCCACTCACCAATTCATTGTCTTATCCACAGCTTCATTGCTAGCACAATCAATATGCGGAAGGACGATGACAAGGTCCCGACACTTGATATCTTTTACCTTTGGAGCATCATTACTCCCAATGTCTTTTGCAACCTTCCTTACTGCTTGGCAAAATATCTCTCGGATGGGGCTGTCAAAGAGAAGGCGACCTCCAAAATCAATGGAGGAATGTTCGTTACTAGGTTCGCGCGATCATACGATATTTTGGATTTGCAAGAGGCGAGGGCACTAACCGCCATTTCTCCCCCTCCTTTCAACACTACTTTATATCGGAGGGCACGAATTGTAGAAAAATTTGGAGATTCTTATTCCATTCCACATGAGGACGTGGCGGTTATTCCCGAGGAGCCGGGGCGATAGGTGAGGCAAAGGAGTGAGCGGGTACGAGAAGACCCACCGGTTATTCCGGTGGAGGAAGAGAACGACGGGTGGAACCAAGTTGAATATCAAAGATACTTGGATGACATTAGGAGGGGTGTCAATTACAATAATCAATCATTTGAGTATCTTTTCCAACAAATGAATATCACCCTAAGACCCGGTCCCGGTTATCCCTATATCATGAATTGGGATGAAAGGATGCGTAGGAACAATGAAGAAGGAGGTAGTGGTGCTGGAGGAGTGAACATGGATGAGGAAGATTGAAGATTTGATGTCTTGTGTTTTTATTTTTTTATGGTGTTTGGTTTTGGAATATTATTGAACTTGGATAATTATGCTTTTAGACTTTTATTTGGTTGCTTTTACTTGTGGTCGCATTTTTTTTTTCAGGATTGGAAGGTTAGGATGCATTTAGAAGTCTTAAGGGTCAAGGTTCAAGAGATAAATGCTTAGATGAGAGTACGAAGTGTTTTCCATTAAGGTTGAGTCCGTTAGAGTTGAGGGTGATAGAGTGCATTATTGCTGAAGTAATTAGAAGAAGAGTCACTGAATTACCCACATTCAACACCTCAGTCAAGAAGTAAACTAGCAGAGCATTTTTCTTAACTCAGCGCCTACTCGCCGAGTGCACATAGCCTACTCAGCGAGTACATGGGTAATTACCCGACATTACTGCAAGTTGGCAATATACTCGTCGAGTACACGATAATACTCGCTTAGTCCATCGACATTTTTCGAATTCCAAAGCTATTTTGGGCACGTCCATTGCAGTACTTATTAACTTTTTCATGAAGATTCATTCCTGAAGGTTTCTAGGAGCTTTGTCCTACATATTTGAGTCATTTGCAAGTCTACCACACACGACATGACACCCAAGACATGGAAGAGTTGTTCCCATGTCTAAAGTCATTAAAAGTTGGAGTTTAGTTGAAGAAAATCACCTTCGCGACTGATACCCCAGGGGTGTTTGTTCCAATTCTCTATATATTTCATTTTTTTATTTTCATGCATATCATGCAATGGGGACATTGCATGAAATAAGTGTGGGGTAGGGGGTTGGTTACATCTTAGCAAATTTAGAATCCTAATATCATAATTTAGGTCTATTTTAAAAAAATTGCCCTATTGCATACTAAAAATGTTACTTAGGATTTAATTTAGAAAATTTTGGTAAAAAGTAATTAGGATTCGATGTTAGAATTGTGTGGATGATTGCATGAAAACTCAAATGTTTAGTTCAGCCTATATACATTATAGTGAATTTGTGGCCCCCTTATTCTAGTGAAATCATGGGACAAAAACACGACCTCGCTTAGCCCGAAGGATGCAATATGTTTAGCATCGTGTACCAAAAATGTATCCAGGAAAATTTTATCATTAACCAATAAAGGTTGAAGTTGAGCGCCCCTGCTTAAGCATGTAGGGTTTTGAGTGAAAAAAAGTGAGTTACATGTTAAAAGAAGAGAGAGAAATACAAGAAAAGTTTGAAGAATTTTTGGAGCATCAAAGTTAAAGTATGAAGTAAAAGATCAAAATTTTTGAAGTAATTCAAGAAGTTGAAGATACCAAAAATCAACCAACAAGGTGGTGAATTCAAAGAAATTAAAGATTAAAGATGAAAGAAGTGAAGAATTCCAAAGAGCTCTAATGTGGTATCATAAATTGTAATTGTCTAGATTATGTACGCTTGGGTTGCTAAACAAAAAACACCTTGAGGTTAAGAGGTTTTTTGCGGATGGATTCAGAGGGATGCAAAAAATGAGCATTGTTCGGGAAAAGTGAGCAAATGTTTATGAGAATTGTGAGTATTTAGAGTATGGGAGGTTATTAGGAAAATTTTAGACACAAATGCATGCGTTGCGGTCTTGGCATAATGGCTGGGTTCGATTGGAGTTGTCTTATGTGATTCTAATCTGTTAAAATTCAGTTTTGCTTGGGGGCAAGCAAAAGTCAAGTGTGGGGTATTTTGATATTTGCATAATTAGCCATATGTTTAGCATATATTTTTATACATTTTTAGCTAATTATGTGCATAATGTGGGCAAAAGGTACTTAATAATGCTTAAATTGTGTTTTCAGTCCAAAGACATGCTTGGAAGCAAAAAGGAATAAGGAGAAGCGATTCGAGACCAAAGAATGAAGAAAAAGGAAAAACCACACACCTACTCGGCGAGTCCACGCGCAAACTCGGCGAGTCCTTGAGAATGTTCCCGAAGAAAAGTCAAAAATCCTTACCGTACACGGATTCCACACACCTACTCGGCAAGTCCACGACCTACTCGCCGAGTAGCCCATGTTTTGTGATAACTATAAATATGGAGTCTTAATCCGAATTGAAGAACTTTTCTGGCTTCCTTAAAGAAAGAGATACGACTGAAGAAACCCCTGAAGACCTGAGGAACCCTAACCTTCGATCTTTGAAGTTCGGAGGCGAATTAGGTTATATTTTCCACTTAATATTAGGATTGAATTATGTTTAGCTTAATTAAATTCTTTCTTGAGCTTGTTTTCTTTCTAATCATGAGCGAAAATTCGGATGGTTTCTGTTTAGGAAGAACCACATTACTCCTATGGTTTAATTATTACTTTTGTTAATTGTTTATTGGTGATTTTATTAAATTAAGTTTGTTAAAGAACCTTATGCATTAACCACAACTATTTTCTGTTAATTGGAAGACAATTAAGCTGCATGAACATCTCTTAGTTGTTAACCTCATATGTTTATGTGACCACTTTATCATATGTCTAGGAATAATGAACATGAAACTAGAATTAATAAGGGAATGGGTAAATTAATGTGTAAGCTTTTTTGAAAAACCAACAAACAAGAGGTTAATTGAAACACCCACTTGATTAACCAATTACAAATCTTATTTAATCCAAATAATTGAACTAGGGAATTAATTAGTTTAAACAATTGGCCACTGCTTGAATTGATTAATTGTCTAAGGGTTAGTATTACTGAACATGAATCTAACCACTATAGTTGGTAACCAATAACAATTAACTTATCACATTATTACACAAATAACCATAGGAGTGAATTGGTTGGACCAAAACAGGAACTCTTTATCAAATTTGGTGAATTTTTACTTGTTTTAGTTTTTAGTTAATCACTTGTTAGGTGTTGTGTTTAAGATTCTAGTCTTGTAAAACTAGAGAAAAACCTTTACTTTTATTACTTGCTTAGTTAAAATTAGTTATTAGTTTAATTTCCGTTCCCTGAGTTCGACACTCTACTTATCCAACTATACCACTAAAAGACAGGTTCACTGCCTTTGTGTGCTTAATTTATAATTTAAAAGTAGGATTAAAACCAGTGAATTTTACGCACATCATATTCATTGAAAATATTCTAGTATAGTTACAAACCAAGGAAGAGAATGGGTAAAATATTTGAGTAATCCTAGAGATTTTAACGATAGAAGAGTTGTATGAAAAATTCTCTAAGTGTGAATTTTGGATGAGAGAAGTACACTTTCTCAAAAATAAGCATCGAGGATATTCATGTCGACCCTTCTAAGATTGAGGTCATAAAGAATTGGGAAGCGCCCAAGGCACCTGATGGGTTTTGAGCATTCTAACACTTCCTAAGTGTACATGCAACCCTAATAAACCTTGTATCTATCTTTGTCTATGATACATGCAAATAATTATTTTTCCAAGGTTCATATCCTAACTAGCATGGCATGGGGAACATGAATCAAATAAAGCTAGTAGAAATACTTACCTTGTAGTTGTAGTTGATTGTTTGGAGTTTTAGAACCTAGCACCAATAGTGTGGATGCCTCAAATGGAAATCACAAATCACCACAAACTTGGAACTTTGAGAGAATAGTCACTACTATCTTGAAATCAGCCCTCACCTCAACAAGTGTCAACTCGTGTGATTTCAAGAACCAAAGCCTTCTTTATATAGTGTGGTGGATTAGGGTTACATCCATGTAAACCCTAATACCCATGTCTCTTCATTTCCATGAGATCCATGGGTTAAAGCTCCATGGAGTATCCATGGACTTTTCCATGCAAGCCTAGCCCATTCCAAATAAGCCTTAGCCCACACTATATAAATATAGAAGCCCATATTTAATTAGTAATATATTTGATCTCTAAATTAATCCTAGATTAATTATAGATCAATACTAATTAAATAATATGATCTTATATTAATATATTAGAACTTATAATATATTAATAAATCATAAGTTGTACTATTCTCAACAGATTATCCATAAATTGTTCGGGTGAAGTGCAACCCAAATGGACCATGTCGGGTCGGGTCAAGTACATACCAAATATAGTTATGGACTTAGACATTATATCCAACAGTCTCCCACTTAGATAAGTCTAATAACTATAGTTGCAAGTATGACTTGAGGAACCTATCAGCAATCGTAGCTCTTTAAACTCTGTTAAACTAGAACGCGCCATTTTAGATAAGTGATCATATAATCCTCTGTTCTAGTTATCAGCCGGACAAATACATGGAACATGGTCTTACTTATTGCCCAACATTTGCTACCCGATTTCCGATTTGTTTGACATAGAACTTAACTGAACACACCAATTTAGTTCTGACCGGGCTCGGTACATAGGTCAAAACAAAATCATCGAGGGGCCCATATATCAGCTTCTAATCCAAGAAGGAAGAGATAAACTTCGACTCATATGTTTGTTCTACCACTCATTGAATTATACACAAAGGCACGTTTTATAACATCGAGTTACCAATGCGTTTTCGTACAATCAATGCATAACCAACTCGTAAGTAACAAATCATATCTCTAGGTTTGAAGACTTATATGATATTACCGTCTCATGATCACTCGAGATAAAATTCCATGAAGTGATTCCAATGAGCGTGGGTTGAGTCCAATGCTCAGAACTTATGAGCACTCATTATTGTTGTAGCCATGTCCAATACCTTAGACCTCTGCAACCAATCATGACAGTCTTGATTCATACCTACTTCCGACATATGACCGACTGTGGAGGTTTGAATAATATGATATACCAAACATAATTATTCTGGAAGTCAAAACATGCAAAAGAAATATAGTAAACGATCGACAAGAGATAGCAACACTTTACTCATAAATAAAACACCTTTTATTCATCATCTAATGTCAATTACACTTTACAAATTTCATAATTTATCTAACTACTAAAACTTATATCATCCTTCAGCCCTATGCTCCGAGCATGCTGGAGATGCTTAACCCTACTCAGTCCCTTCGTGAGGGGATCTGCTGGGTTCTCATCTGATGATACCCTCTTTGCCACGAGGATTCCTTCTTCTATTCGATGTCGGATGAAGTGATATTTTCTGTCAATGTGCCTGGATCTCCCATGATCTCTTGGTTCCTTGGCTAAGGCAACCGCACTATTGCTATCACATAAAATCTCCATTGGCTCTTTTATAGCTGGAACAACTCCATGGTCTCCGATGAAGTTCTTTAGCCATATAGCCTCGTTTGCTGCCTCGCTTGCTGTTATATATTCTGATTCACAAGTGGAATCAGCCACTGTCTCCTGCTTGGAACTCTTCCAAGTGATTGCTCCTCCATTTAAGGTAATGACCCAACCCGACTGAGAGCGGAAATTATCCCTATCAGTCTGGAAGCTAGCATCACTATACCCTACAACTCTCAAGTCATCACTCCCACCGAGGGTAAGGACCCAGTCCTTAGTCCTCCGCAGGTACTTGAGGATATTCTTTACCGCAGTCCAGTGTGCCTTGCCAGGGTTCCCCTGGTACCTGCTAACCATGCTCAAAGCAAAGGCTACATCAGGTCGAGTACACGTCATAGCATACATGATCGATCCTACAACTGATGCATAAGGTAGTCGACTCATTTCTGCTATCTCAGCCTCAGTACTAGGGCTTTGTGTCTTACTCAATCTGGCATTACTATGAATGGGTAACTCACCTTTCATAGAGTTATGCATGTTGAATCTTTTCAACACTTTGTCCACATAGGTGCTTTGACTAAGTCCAATTAGTCTTTTACTCCTGTTTCTCAAAATCCTTATCCCTAGGATATAGACAGCTTCACCAAGGTCCTTCATAGCGAAACATTTCCCAAGCCAGGACTTAACTTCCTGCAAGGATGGGATGTCATTTCCTATGAGTAGTATGTCATCCACATATAGTACCAAAAAAGTGACTATGCTCCCACTAGCCTTGATATAGACACAAGATTCATCTTCACTCCTTGAAAAGCCAAATTCCTTGACTTTCTCATCAAAAAAGTGACTATGCTCCCACTAGCCTTGATATACACACTCTATTGGGGTACTGTGTACTGACAAAACCCTCTGGCTGAACCATGTAAACATCTTCAGCCAACTTTCCATTAAGGAAAGCGGTTTTGACATCCACTTGCCATATTTCATATTCATGAAATGCAGCAATGGCTAACAGAACCCTAATAGACTTTATCTTGGCCACTGGTGAAAAGGTTTCATCATAATCAACTCCCGAAGTTTGAGAATAACCTTTTGCAACTAGTCGAGCCTTATAAGTGTGTACATTACCATCCATGTCGGTCTTCTTCTTGATGATCCATTTGCACCCTACAGTCTTACGACCTGGTACATTCTCAACCAAGTTCCAAACTTGATTGTCATACATGGACTGTATCTCGCTATCCATAGCCTCTTTCCATTTAGCAGCCTCAAGGCCTGCCATGGCTTCCGTGTAACTGTTAGGCTCATCCAGACCTACTAGTGTCTCATCACTAATAAGTGTCTCACCTTCTGTAGTAATATGGAAACCATAGTAATGCTCAGGTGCATTCCTAACTCTCGTGGAACGCCTCAGAGGTACAGATTCGTCAATTGGCTCAACAGGAGTTTCCTCCTCAAGTTGAGGGCTAGCGTTTGAAGTTCCTTCACCTCTTGACTTTTGAATTTCTTCAAGATCAATTTGCCTCCCATTGTCTCCTTGGCTTATAAACTCTCTTTCTCTCTCGAAAGACTCCTCTTCTTGCTACAAAGACCACATTATCAATAGGTCTGTAGAAGAGGTAACAAAAGGATCTTTGTGGGTAGCCGATGAAAATATACCTCTCGCTTCGGGGTTCTAGCTTGTCATGATTCTCGCGCCTAACAAAAGCCTCGCAACCCCAAATCTTGATGTGGTCTAGGTTGGGTACTTTACCAGTCCACATCTCGTGAGGAGTTTTGGCAACTTTCTTTGTAGGGACTAGATTAAGAATATGGGCGGCAATCTCTAAGGCATACCCCCAGAATGAGATTGGTAGCGAAGCTCGACTCATCATGGAACGAACCATATCCAGCAAGGTTCGATTACGCCTCTCAGCTACACCATTCAACTGTGGTGTCCTGGGAGGTGTCAATTGTGAGACAATCCCACATTCCCTAAGATAGTCGAGGAACTCTAAACTAAGATACTCACCACCTCGATCGGATCGAAGCATCTTAATGTTCCTGCCCAATTGATTCTCGACTTCCAGTTTAAATTCCTTAAACCTTTCGAAAGTCTCTGACTTATGCTTGATCAAGTAGACATATCCATATCTACTGTAATCATCAGTAAAAATCAAATAATAACGATTAGCATCCCTTGTGGCATGTTTGAATGGTCCACACACATCCATGTGTACAAGGTCCAACAAACCTTCACCCCTCTCACAAGAACCTGTGAAGGGTGACTTTGTCATTTTCCCAAGTAAGCATGATTTGCAACTATCATCTGACTTTAGGTCAAATGACTCCAAGACTCCATCCTTTTGGAGTTGGCCTATGCGTTTCTTGCTTATATGTCCAAGACGACAATGCCATAATGATGCTTTATCCAAGTTATTATTATTAACAGAATCAATACACAATACATTATTTCCTAAGTTATCAACCACATATACTGTTTCATACACGCCATCCAAGGTAATGCTTTAAAATAAAGAATATTATTAAAGAAAGCATTAATCGAACCAACTTCATTATCAAATGAAAAGGTGAAACCTTGTTTATCCAATGCATGAAAGGAAATAATATTTCTTGCCATTTCTGGCAAATAACAACACTTATTTAAATCTAAACTAAACCCACTACTTAGCGATAAAGTATAAACTCCAATCTTGGTGACATGTGAAGCTTTCCTGTTTCCCATGATCAAGTTTATTCTTCGTTGCTCCACATTCTCACTTCTTCTTAGTCCTTGTAAATCAGAACATATATGAATACCACAACCGGTATCAAGGACCCAAGAATTAGAATGGGGTGAGTTATTAGATAAGATAGTGTAAATACCTGCATGGTTGGGTTTAACTTTCCCATCCTTCACATCTTGCTGGTACTTTGGGCAGTTCCGCTTCCAATGTGCCTTTTCATGGAAATAGAAGCATTCAGCCTCTTTTGGGTCAGAAGAAGGAGTGATGAAACCTTTCTTGGTTCCACTTGAAGAAGAGCCATCAAGGGTCCTAACCTTGGTACCCTTCGAAGAACTCTTTCTCTTATTCCCTCGTCCTTTCCCGATTGCCAAGACTGGGGGGGAGTTGGTAGGAGTAGGAGTAGTAACAATCGCCTTACCCTTAAGACCACTTTCCGTGGTCTTTAAGAGTCCTTGAAGTTTGCTGAGAGTGACCTCTTCCTTGTTCATGTGGTATTTCATGCGGAATTGATCATAACATGAAGGTAAGGAGTGCAAAATAATATCTATTGCTAGCTCCTCCGTGAAATTCACATTAAGCTTCAGCAAACGGTCCACAAATCTTTGCATTTTCTGCATGTGGCCCGTGATGGGTTCACCATCCTTCATGCGAGTTGTTATCATGGAGGAGATGATTTCATACCTCTCTTGACGAGCACTTTGAGGGTATCTTTCCATCAAGTCTTGGTGCATCTCATAGGGGTAGAAATCTTCATAGGATTTTTGGAGATCTGCGGTCATAGTGGCCATCATGATGCATGCCACTTTGGTGGCATCCCTTTCATGTGCCCTAAACTCAGCGATCTCATGAGGAGTAGCAACTGTCTCATCAATCTCCTTAAGCTCCTTATCGAGGACATATTCCTTGTCCTCGTAGCGAGTAATCATTCTGATGTTTCTGATCCATTCATTAAAGTTGGATCCTTCAAAAGTGACTTTCCCACACAAGTTCATAAGAGAAAAGGAGCCACTAGGATTAGAGCCTGAAGTAGCGTTGTTTGCAGACATCTAGTAAGAGAAGAAAGAAATAATTAGTTTAGATATAGAGATAGTCCTTAATAAAACACCCAAATGTAATATTAAGGCTAGGACCCAATCACAATATATTATACTTAGAAGAGGTATGTCGTAATCTAAGTAATAACATATATGAAAGGTATGTGAATGATGATTCACCAATTTCCACCAAAGTCGAAATACTAAAATATTTAATTTGGTTCTTAGAAACTCCTAGATTCTTTTGAGATTCAATGAAATTTTCAAAGGCATGTTTCAATCTTGAGTGTGCCCTCCAAGTTTTGTGACTGAGATGCCGAGGATCACAGAACGAGGTGTGAAGTAACCATGAAAATTACTTGGTACCCTTAATAAATTACCCCTGAATCGATGTGCCGGTTAACCACACACGCTCCATCGATACTATGATAAATATTAAGTCACCCGTTACCTACCTTGTTAAGTCCAAGTTAGTGTGCCGGTTAACCACACACGCTCCACTAACGACTTAGACAAAGTGTAAAGTGTAATTTCATGGATTAGCACCTTATTCACATTTTTTCCTAAAGTAAATAAGATTGGGAATTTAATAAAACATTTAGTTACTTTATAATATTCATCATACTTGTAATGAGAATTTATAAGTCCTTGTCTTACCCGTTCGGCTAACGACCCTCCACCAGTCAAGCAAGCGGTGGGTGAGAGTGGACACCCATTAAGTTGCCATTTTATAGGCAACAACCTTATACCCACCTTATAGACCGGCTTCGTGAATGAGGCGTACTAGCGGTAAGACGACTTTAATCTTATACATATATATATATATATATATATATATATATATATATATATATATATATATGTATATATTATTAACTTATAATATTATAAGTATAAGGGTTGAATTTTAACTTTTAAAATTCTAAGGGTTGGAACTAAAGTTTTTAATATGACTTTACTTGTTCCAAAACTTGAGGGCAAGTTTTGTAAACTTTCAAAACTTTTTATTTGTTGTAACTTATGAGTTTACTAGAGTAATAAAAATGAAGACTCTTCATTTTTCTAACTCTTGTGTTCTTTTAATGGTTTTTAATTCAAGTGACTTTAGGTTTTCCATAACTTGAGGACAGGTTATGGACTCCATTAAAGCACATTATGATCAAGAATTAAAGTACCACATAGGTTACAAATAATTCCTATGATCATCTAAACATCATAAGATCAAGAACATGAATATGAACACTTTCATGAATCAAAAATTACACATAAAACTTTGTAATTTTGATAACAAGTTGTTGTAAATGGATTAGCAAAGACATTACATCATCTAAAACAAGTTTTCAAGTACCAAAACAGTTTAGGGTAATGTTTCTAGTCCATTTCTAGCAACTAAAGTCGAAAATCTGCACTCTGTGGCTCCTACTCGCCGAGTGCATGAACCTACTCGGCGAGTAGGTTGAAGATACACAAGAACTTGGCGAGTCCCCCAATGGACTCGGCAAGTTCATCAGGCAAACAACAAGTTTTTCGACTTTTTCAACTATTTTGCATCAAGTATCAAACAAACAAGCCTAGGCTCTGATACCACTGATGGGTTTGGAGCATTCTAACACATCCTAAGTGTACATGCAACCCTAATAAACCTTGGATCTATGTTTGTCTAAGATACATGCAAATAATTATTTTTCCAAGGTTCATATCCTAACTAGCATGGCATGGGGAACATGAATCAAATAAAGCTAGTAGAAATACTTACCTTGTAGTTGTAGTTGATTGTTTGGAGTTTTAGAGCCTAGCACCAATAGTGTGGACGCCTCAAATGGAAATCACAAATCACCACAAACTTGGAACTTTGAGAGAATAGTCACTACTATCTTGAAATCGTCCCTCACCTCAACAAGTGTCAACTCGTGTGATTTCAAGAACCAAAGCCTTCTTTATATAGTGTGGTGGATTAGGGTTACATCCATGTAAACCCTAATACCCATGTCTCTTCATTTCCATGAGATCCATGGGTTAAAGCTCCATGGAGTATCCATGGACTTTTCCATGCAAGCCTAGCCCATTCCAAATAAGCCTTAGCCCACACTATATAAATATAGAAGCCCATATTTAATTACTAATATCTTTGATCTCTAAATTAATCCTAGATTAATTATAGATCAATACTAATTAAATAATATGATCTTATGTTAATATATTAGAACTTATAATATATTAATAAATCATAAGTTGTACTATTCTCAACAGATTATCCATAAATTGTTCGGGTGAAGTGCAACCCAAATGGACCATGCCGGGTCGGGTCAAGTACATACTAAATATAGTTATGGACTTAGACACTATATCCAACAGCACCAACCAAGGTTCATCAATTTTTAGGACGGACTGGCTATTACCGGGTATTCATAGAGATTTTTTCTCGTATAGCCAAAACCCCTCACAGCATTGACCAAAAAGGAAGTAAAATTTGTTTTGGGAGACAAAGAGGAAGCAACTTTCCAAAAGTTGAAGGAAATGTTTTGTAGTGCATCGATATTATCCCTTCCAGAAGGTACTGATGATTTTTTTTGTATATTATGATGACTCACATCAGGAGTTGGGATGCGTATTGATACAAAGGAAGAAGGTCATAACGTATGACTCATGATATCTCAAGGTGCATGAGAGCAACTACACCACCCATAACTTAGAGTTGGGAGTGGTAGTTTTTCCCTAAAGATATGGCATCATTACCTTTATGGAACAAAGTATGTAATCTTCACGGATCACAAGAGTCTACAACACATCTTCGACCGGAATGAGCTTAACATGAGTCAAAGGAGATGGTTAGAGTTGCTAAATGACTATGATTGTGAGATTTGTTCCCACCCAGGCAAGGCTAACATCGTAGCTAACACCTTGATCCGTAAAGAACGAGTTAAAGCTCGTAGAGTCAAAGAACTTATGATGATTATTCAGTCTAACCTAATCTCGCAGATTAGAAGTGATTTGTTTAAGACTTTAATGGAAAAAAACCTTAATGAAGAAGGCCTCAGTGGAATGGAAAAACAACTAGAGATTAAGGATAATGGAACGTGATATTTTTCGAAGCAAATATGGGTTGTGAAATTTAGAGAGGTCAAGGAGCTAGTTTTAGATGAAGCCTATAGGAGTAGATATTCCATCAATCCCGGAGCAGACAAGATGTATCTGGATCTAAGAACTCTTTATTGGTTGCCAAACATGAAGGTTGAGACTGCACCTACGTAAGTAAATGCCTAAAATATTCCAAGGTCAAGGTAGAGCATCAATGAACTTTTGGATTGTTGCGACAACTAGAGATACCCAAATGGAAGTGGGAGCAGATCGCAATGAAATTTGTGACCAAACTGCCCAAGGATGCTACTGGTTACAACAAAATATGGGTAGTTATTGATAGATTAACCAAGTTTGCCCACTTTGTTCCAGTAAAAGAGATGAATAAGATGGAAAAGATGACCCTGCCGTACCTTAGAGAGATTGTAATATTGCATGGGGCACTGTTATCTATAATCTCTGACAAAGAGAGCAGATTTACCTCATGATTTTGGCAAAGTTTGCAAAAATCCCTTGGTACTCGCATGAATATGAGTACAACCTACCATCTTCAAATTGATGGCCAAAGTGAGAAGACCATCCAAACACTGGAAGTCATGCTGAGAGCATGTGTGATAGATTTCTAGAATGCATGGGATACTCATCTTCCATTGATTGAGTTCTCATACAATAATAGCTATCAAACGAGCATTTAGGAAACCACGTTCGAAGCACTATACGAACGAATGTTTCGATCTCCTATTTGTTGGGCATAAGCTGGAGATACCCAACTGGCCATGAAATTTGCTGGGTATATCCTATGAACAGGCCTAAAGATTATAAATGAGACGACTGAAAAGATAGTGCGAATTTGAGAGCACATGAAGGCAGCACATGACCATCAGAAGAGCTACGCTAATATAAGGCGCAAAACCTAGAGTTCCAACTTGGAGATAGGGTGATTTTTAAGGTATATCGTTAGAAAGGAGTTATCAGATTCAAAAAGCAGGGAAAGCTAAATCATAGGTACATAGGACCATTCGAAATACTCGACATGATAAGTCCAGTTGCCTATCGACTCAAATTACTTCATGAGATTAATAACATGCTTGATGTATCAAATGTGTCTAATGTTAAAAAGAGCCTTTTCAATGATATGCATGTCATTCTACTTGATGAAATTCAGATTAACCCTTAATTGAACTTCATTGAGGATCCATTCGAAATCATGGACTGAGAGGTCAAACGACTCCAAAAGATTCGGATTCCCATAGTCAAAGTGCGATGAAACTCTAAGTGAGGACTTGAGTACACTTAGGAACAAGAGGATCAAATGAAGGACCAGTACCCTCACTTGTTCGAAGGAAGCTCGACGATAAGATAAAATATCAGGACACAATTTCCTAAACAGGGAAAGAATGTGACAATTGAGAAGATTACATCACTGAACACCGTTATAAAAAGAGTAGGAAAATAATGTAATAGTTTAATATTGTAATATTTAATTTATGAGTTAATAAAAATCGAATATGCCATTACATTTATAATTAAATCGTCTGTCAGGTTAAAAAAATAAGTGTCCATAATTTTATATCGTCTTTTTAAATGGTTAATATATTTGGAAAGCACTTGTTTTCGTGATCCTAAGGATATAGAATTTGTAAAAATCTGACTCCAAATGATAAATTCATGGATTTAGTAAAAGTAAGAATCAGTCGCGTAATTAAAGTTAATTACGTCAAAATGGTATTTAGAAATTGGTTGAGTTTTGATTAAAAGTGCAAAAAAGAGATTCATACTACTCCATGAGAAATAAACTTTAGGAAAAAGAATGTTGAAAATGGGATATATATGAGAGTGATATGATTTTTGTAAAATCAATTATTTTTACCCATGTTAGGCATTAAAATGAAAGTCAAAACTAGCTAAAGCAACCTAAATGAAAGTTGTAGTACCCATTGAGATCATTACACATATATAAAGAGGGCTCAGATCGGAGTTTGCACAAAAGAGTTATGATTTTTATAAAATCATTTCGTGCACATGAGGTACACACCTATGCTCATCGCACACCTGACACATGATTCGAGTAAATTGCGAGTGATGTGGCCAATTGTGAAGTGACACGTGGCAGACTCTGGATGAATCCTTGATGATCACGAGCAACGCACAATATCCTTACACCGCGGGCACCTAAAATTCATGCCTATAAATACGAAGTAGTGTAGATCCCATTTTGCACATCTTTGTCTCTAAGTCTATCTCTATCCTCGAAGTTGCTGCATTTCTAGAGTGGACCCTAGACTCCCGAAACCGATTTAACCCTACATGAGTGGTCTCATGCGTCAAGGGTGAGATCACGAACCCATTTTACTAGGATAATATACCTGTAGATACTCTATCTAGTTGTAAGATATGATATTATGCCTCAGAGCTATGATGCTGAATAGTCTAGGAAAATATTTTACATAGAGGTTATATTGGCCAAATTCCTAGGAAAACTTAGTACCTAGATGTAATGTTGGTCAATTTTAGGGATATACACTGTATCTAGTCGTTACTCTGTCCAAATATCCTGTCTTCAAACCATAATTAGGGTATATATATGGTAAAATAATGTGTATATATATATATATATATATATATATATATATATATATATATATATATATATATATAGACACACAAAGATAATTATGAGATCTATAAATTATAATTATCAAATACAAAGTAAAGGAATTATATATGGATAATTATAGGAGTTATTAAGGTAAAGAATTTATGAAAAGATAAAAACACCTAAGGTTAGATGTGCTAGTGAGCTGTTATTATTCATCCGATAGCCTTGATTGAATTCGGCTACCCCAAACCTTTAATAATTAGTCTTCCGAGAGCCAGAAAGATATGTATAGATCTATACAGGGTTTAACACCCCAACTACAATTGCTAGCTAGAATACCGACATGATAACTTTCTTTACATAAGCTTTCATTATTTGACGTCTGATGAAGCATCGTGTAGGCAAAATTATTTTCTACAATATCGATTATGGGGCTCATGGTAATACATCCTGAAAGCCTAACAGATCTGACTACCTAGAGGGAAGCCATTGAATAGATAATAAAATAAGTTAGGATTATTAAAACATCCTAAAATATAAAGATAGTAAGACACGATCGATAAAATTATCCTATAAAGATAGTAAGTTATGATTAGTTAAATATCCTATAAAGATAGTAAGTTAAGGTTGGTAAAATATCTTAACAAGGAAAGAAAGGTTTTTATAAAAAGAAAAAGGATTCTTATTAAATCAGAAAGCTATAAAAAACCTGTGAACTCACCAATATTATGTTGAAGTTTTCAGAATACATGTATTTTCAAGGAGATAAGTGTAGAGGATAGCCTGGAGGAGCATGTCGTCATGGAAGCTTGCGGTAGTTATTTCTGTCTGATTACCTTCTAGATATGTTTAGGCTATGTGCTTGATCTTCTAAACAATGTAACCAACAAATATATTTATAACAAATAAAACTATCTTTTGTGTTATATAATTCTGTCTACTGTTCAATGTATCTGTTTGGCCTCGATCCAATTGTCCCTATGTCGCACAACCCGACATTTCTGCCGCTGGCCGGGGGTGTGACAACTGCTCCAAATCCCAAACTCGATGTGTCACAATCAACCATAGAATCATCCTTTCCCTTAGGAAGAGTGAGAACCATAGCCTCACACAACTTCTTCCTTAAAATCTCGAAAGTTGTTTGCTGATTTGCCCCCCACCGGAAGGTGACATTCTTCTTAGTCAAGCGGGTCAATGACACAACAATCTTGGAGAAATATTAAAGAAATATCCGATAATAGCCCACTAAACCAAGAAAAATAGGAATGAAAGAGGGTGTCCTCGGGACTTCCCACCACATCACCGCCTCAATCTTGCATGGGTCGATCAATATACCCTTCTGGTTGATGTTGTGCTCCAAAAATTACACCTCACGTAACAAAGACATACACTTGGAGAAGTTGGAATAAAGCCTCTCCCTCCTCAAGGTCTCCAAAACTTCCCTCAGATGCTCCTCATGTTACTTCTTGGGCTTGGAATAGACCAACATATCATCAATGAAAATGATCCAGACTGATCCAACATTGGTCTGCATACCTGGTTCATGAGATCCATAAGCGTTGAGGGTGCGGTGGTGAGCCCTAGTCTCATCACCAAAAACTCTTAATGACCGTAAAGAGTCCTTAATGCCATCTTCTACACATCCTCATCTATGACCCTCATTTGGTGGTAGCCCGACTGCAAATCGATCTTGGAGAACCAATATACACCGTGAAGCTGGTAAAATAAATTGTCGATCCTCAGGAGAAGATAACGGGTTTTCATCGTTAACTTATTTAACTCCTGGTAATCAATACACATTTGGTGTGAACCATCTTCCTTTTTTACAAACAAAATCAGTGCTCCCCATGGCGAACTACTCAACCAGATAAATCCCTTGTCTAACAATTCCTGTAGCTGCGTAGATAACTCCTACATCTCGAGAAGTGCTAAATGATACGGTGCCTTGGCTATCAGGACCATACTAGGAACCAAATGAATCTGGAACTCAACCAGCCTATCAGGAGGCACTCAAATTAAACCCTCAAACACATCAGAAAATCTCGATCAATGGGCAGATCATCCACGGGCGTCATGACCTCAACTCGAGTACCTATCCATCACATATGCCAGAAATCCAAAACATCCCTTGTGAAGATATGCCCTAGCTCTTGCAATTGGACAAAGAACAGGACCATGCTGACCACCTTTTCCATGAATAACCAGTTTTTCCTAACTTGGTGTTCAAACTCTCACTAATTGGTGCTCACAATCAATCATAGCCCCATTGGGGCCCAACCAATCCATCCCCACGATAAACTTCGACCCTTACAAAGGAATCGAGACTAAATCAATAGAATATCTGTCGATGAACATATTCAGGAGACAATCCCGATCAACCCTTCGAAGAACTGCGTGAACGATCATCGGCGATATCCCCTCCAAAGGATAATCTAGAGGCTCAGATGAATCACTAAAATTCTTCCTAAGTGCAAGAGACATAAAAGATTGGGTAGTGCCCGAATCGAACAAAACATGAGCAGACATACCATTGACTATGAAGGTGCCTATACATGATCAGATAAAACATAAGCATAACGAAAGAAAGCAGTAAACGATAAGGTAAAGAGGAATACTAGTAACCACATCAGATGATGCTCTTGCTTCCTCAACTATCAACTGGAATGCCCTGCTCTTCGCCACAGGTGTCTCTGCCTTGCCATGGCAGCTATCGGTGATCCTTAAGGTGGTTGGTGTAGGTGCTGCCATTGCTCCTCCCATTAGTCTTGGGTAATCAATCTTCTTATGGCTTGTCTTATTGTAATGGAAATAAATCAGCACACTCAAAGAGTAATCCTACTCATATGACCAGTCTCTCTGCATCTAAAACAACTCGACCCTGCTTCTCGACTTGGTCCACTGTGTGGCTTGCTACACTTTCCACAACGGCTCCAACCCTGTCAGTCTCTAGGGTGTAGATCAGTAGTCTTAGGCCTTTTTTACCCGACCCGCTACTGTCTGCACCTACTCTACCTTCATCTTCCTAAGGTGCTCCAAGTTAATCTCTCACTCCCGGGCTCTGGCTATCATATCCTCCAATGTCCGACAAGTAGAAAAGCTAACAAAATCTTGGATATCTGCTCTCAATATGTCATGGTATCGATTCTTCTTCATCTCCTCGTTTATGGCATACAGTGGAACCAATAAACCTCTCTCCCGAAAATTGGCAGTGATCTTTGTCGCAGTCTCTGTCATATGGAGTAGGTCCTGGAACTCCTTCACCAGTTGGTGCACCTCGACAGCCGATGCAATCTCTGCTCGAAATCTGGTCACAAAATTAGGCCATGTCATAGCCTCAATAACTGGTCCTCCCAGAGCATAACCAACCTCCTCCCACCAATCACGAGCTCGATCCCTCAAACACCATGGAATGAATCTCACCTTCGAACCCTCGAGACACACTTCATGTCAGCAATGTAATGATTGGTAATAATGGGGTCTTTCACCCCCAAAGAACTCTGGTGCCCACATCCTCTAAAATCCTTCAATGTGAAGGTACATGCTTCGTATTACCCAACGAACATCTCAACTTGAAAGGTCCAAAAGCGCTCCTCCACCATCTCAACAATCCTTTCCTTGATTATCCTAAACATCATATGGGTCACATCAAGGATACCTCACACAATCTTCAACAATATGAAGTCGTGTAAACCCTCATCAATTGGTTCGGTACTAGAGCCCGAACAAGGACCAGATCTTGAGCCTCATGCTCCACCATGTGTCATCATGATACTGATATACAACACACAAACAATCAATATACATAAGAAAAAGCTTACACTCAAGGAGTTTCTCAGAATCATTATGACTTTCCTTGACTCATGTATAGATCCTATGCTTTCATTAGTAAGGGTCCAATAATACCTTCCACACCTATATGTACATTACTCAAGAATTATCCTGAATCCTCTAAGCCACCTCCTTAATCACTTCCTGAAAACCCCACTAACCATAAACAAAACAAACTACTATATTTCCTAAACTCTCTTAGGAATCCTTAACGCATTTGCTCCCACACTATTAGGAAATTCTACCAACACTGCTGGTTGCCTTCTGCATGCAACTTATACACAAAATGGGATCACATAGATTGTTGAATAAATGATTGTACCCTAAGCCTACAACCTAAAAAAGAACAAGAAATAAGGCCAAACCAGTCATTATAGGCGATATAATCATAATAGTATACAATTTTCAAGGGTACATTTAGCAATTAACTAAGCTGATATAAATCATGAGTAATACATAACATTCAATCTCCTAGGCTATAAAGCATCACACAACTCAGACAATTCTAGTATAAAATTCCTAATGGTATCCTTAGCCCCACTCTAGCATGCAATCCACATATAAGCATAACAACATATATGATATTTTGGGAAAACATACTTGAGCTCGGCTGATTGCATGCATCACACCCCATTTTATTTATAAAAAAATCTTTTTAGAAAACTCATTTTTCTTTTGAAAAGATATCAATTCCTTAGTTTGAGTCCCGACACACCTAAAAGTGTGCCTGGATCCCTCAAATCAAGGCTCTGATACCTACTTGTAATACTAAGTAAACCTTTTTTCTTTAGTCAACCCAAAGCATCCATTCATTCATTCACAAAACCCAATAAGGGTGAAAAATGTATCAAATAGTCGTTAGAGTACAAAACAAATCATAGAATGCAGAACCCTGGTGGATGTTGTGCGTATTGAATTAGGTGTTTAAGACCACAACTATAATTGATATGCACTTGACCCGAGAGTAGCATGGTCCATTTCGGGTTGCCTTCACCAGAACAATTTGACATGATGATGTTAGTAGGCGTCATTAGGGTTGCTTTCCTCATGAAGATGATGTTCCACGTTTGGATCGTGGAAATGGAAGTCATACTTCACTTCCTCAACCTCCTCTAATAGTTCTCCCTAACCCACATGTTTGTGGACTTGAAAAGTTCAAGGTCACTCAAACCCTATTGGCAAGTAAACACCAAGATGGAAGGTCTGTGTGTGCACATGTCTTGGAGATGAAGTCACACATTGACAGGTTGGGAATGTTGGGAGTCGTTGTGTCGAGGAAGTTGGTTTTTCACTTGGTTCTTCAATCACTTCCTAGTCATATAGTGAGTTCATTAAAGATTATTGTATGACAGACCACAACGTGACTCTACTTCAAGTAAGTCCACTATCTAACTCTATTAAGTTCCTATTTGAAGATTTTTAATACATGATGTGATGAGATCACATTTTGATGTTTTGTAGGATCGAAGAAAAGAAAGGAAGCTTAAAGAAAGAGCAGGCCAAGTCTGATCGCGAAGAGATGGATTTCGATCGCATGATTCGATGATCAGAGTTTTGAGCTGCTGCTTAGGAGTTATGATAGATTGCTTAGGAATATTTAGAAACACAGTTTTCATATGTACTTGCATTGTAAGGAAAAGTTTTCTGCATTTTGTAAATAATTTTTTTTATTTTATCTTATTTTACGTTTCCTTGAATGGCATTTGTGAAAATTGATGTTTGTATGTTTCCATTTTTAGCAATATGGATTTGATTCTTTCGTTTGTGGTAGTCTCTAAATTTATTAAATAAGGAAATATTCTCATCACCAAGTTTCAGTTGGACAGAAACTTGGAAGCATGAAACTTGTATTGTATGATGAATGAGAACTTTCATCTTTGGGAAATTAAGATTAATTCTTTGTTCACATATAGACGTGAGTCAAGTGAAGGACTAGGGAATCTAGTACAATTTTTTGTGTATTGGTCCAGGTCCACCACAAAGAATGATAAGACTATTCGTCATGATTTACTAAAGTTAGTAAATATGGTTATACTTACAAGTTTAAGTATAATTTTGAAACATTGAAAAAGGTTTCAAGGTATAGCAGAACGAATAAGAAGAATCAAATTAGGCAATAAGAAAAAAAGTTTCTCCAATCTGAATGGAAAGGAGAGAGTATTTATCTATCGTGTTTTATGATCATCTTAGTGATTATGGAACCATATCACAATTGATTCTCTAAGGACACCTTGGTGCATTTGTGTAACCAAGAAGAGGAATCATGAATTGTTTAAATGGTTAAATCAAGAAGATAAATCATACTTCGTTCCATGGTTGAGTCTTTGAGTCATACTCCAAGATTATACATCGAGTGACATATCTTAAGTAGGTTGAGAACACATCATGAAATGTGGAGTAGAAAAATTTTCTTGCTCTTGCACATTTGATATTGGTAGTTGTGATGTTTAGATACCAACTAAAACCAATTGAGTGAAGTGTTAATCTTGATAAGAAACCGCACTGACCCTTGAATATTTGTTTGTCAAGGAATGTTTCTTGACAAGAGAATCTTATATGTCAAGAGGTCAGTGGGAGTCTTAAAGGCCTTGAAAACTTCAAGAACTAATCAAGATTAAACCTATTGTTAATCACTAGCACACGACTTGAGGTTTGTAACCTATTGTGTTGACATATTCTTGTTTCTGTGCCCATTCCAGTTAAAGTTGACTATGCATGTGAGTTCTATGAGTTCTCAATTGCTTGCATAAGGCAAAGCACCTTGATCAGTGAAATTTCATTAATAAGTAAGGGTGAATTGCTTAACAACATGGAAGAC
Organism: Lactuca sativa; assembly: GCF_002870075.4. Lineage (NCBI taxonomy): Eukaryota > Viridiplantae > Streptophyta > Magnoliopsida > Asterales > Asteraceae > Lactuca > Lactuca sativa. The sequence goes on along the minus strand of NC_056627.2, from coordinate 133,206,894 downwards.
ATAGGAGCCCCTAGTGCTGCCAAGTGGCAAGAAATTAAGATTGAACGAGTTCAGTCCACATGAAGTTGAGTTTGTCAGAGACCTTATCCTACGATAATGATTGGAAATAACAAATTCAAATGGATAGGAACACATACACTATAAAATCTAAGTGACATAAGGGTTCTCTCAAATTCATGAAAATGATTGTGAGGAAACGCTTTCACTAAGTAGATTTGAAGGAGATAGCAGTTGTGTTAATTGCGTTCTCAAATTCAATTATGATTACGACATCCCTCTTCATAGTTCGAATTGTGAGAAATGGCAAATAGTTTGAACATTAGGAACTTATTGCTGTAAGTTCTGAATAGTTTAGACACACATATGAGCTTTCTAATAAAAGGTGTATGAGTTTAGATAAAGGCATATCGAAGCATCTCGTATCAGAAATCTTAACTTTGGTAAGAAAGTCAATAAGTATTGATTACTAGAAGTCTAGATGATTTCTAGATACATGTCAAAGCTAGTGGGAGCATAAATGTTATGCTAGTAACAAAATAATTGTTATACTAGCAGGAGCATAATTATTATGGTAAGTTTTGTGAGTTAGCAATACTATTTATAGGAAACAAAGTTCTAATTTGCAAAGTTGCAAAGGTTGAAAAGTTGTTTCGCTATAGTAAGGGAGAGGGTACTTATACTTTATTTCGAATCTAAAAGTTTTGATTAAAGTACTAATCAAATTTATTCATGGATATAGGAATACCATGTTGAAATATTTCAACATTGGAAATTCTATATATGGAAATATTATAGCAAAAGGCTGGTCGGGTATCATGTCTTTATGTAAGACATTATAAATCGTGTTCCATATGCTTTGGGTATCAGATCGATTGCATATGCTATAATATTCACCTGTTCTAATTTTCCAAATGCCTTGGGCATTGAGAGGGAAAAGGGACCAGAACTGGTTATGACTGAAAGCCATTAAAAAACCATCAAGGACAATCTGAGGTTTACCAAGGATTGGTTGCTTGTGGATAGTTGGAAGTATAGTAATGAATATATAATTTTGAACAGATAAGATTCTATTAAGAATTGATATTCATATGGCAATTGTGGAAAAGTTTCCATAATGGGAGTTGGATATTAAGAATCTATGAGTAAGTTAGAAACTTTTATGCAAGAAGGGTGTTCAAAGGAATGTGCTTTGAATATGAGACTTCGTATCTATGGAATTGTCTTGTACCAATTTCCAATGGAAGGTTTTGTAATTGGCAAAATCTTTATGACTTGTGTACATAGTCATTACAAAAGGATCACTGCATATAAGCTTAAAATCTAACATATTATAGTAAGTGGAAAGGAATTTTTATTCTTACAATCGCAACAAGGATTTGGAATTGTGAAATTAGTGTCATTGGGAATGTTTTACAATTGATCTATTTCACAAAGAAAGGACCATAGGTAAACATAGTGTGCATGCTTGGACCATGGGATAAGTGTTGTTTTAATTCAAGTATTAAGTTGATCAGTCGAAGCATTATATAATGAATAATGTGTAATTGATATGGTGATTAAGGTATTTTATTTATATTCAAAAGTTTTGAGACCATATTGGATTCGATTATTCTTGTGTTTTGTTTCGCAAGTTTTGAATTCCCGAATAATAAGATTATTCAAACCATCCATGGTCGATCATACTTTGGAAGTAGGTATTGAGGCAAGAGTGTCATGAATCCATCTGTAGATTGTCTAAGTGTTAGACATAGCACAAGTTTTCTGCAGTATTCATGAGTACTCTTGTAATAAGATTTGAGTATTGGATTAAACCCACACTTATCTGAATCACTTCATGTATTTTACCATGAGTGCTTGTGAGACGGTAATATCTTATATTCTTGAAATAGAGACATATGAGTTGTAGTTTGCAAGTCGGTTGCACATTGATGATGGGTAAACGCACCAGTAACTTGGTGTTATAAAACGTATTATTTTATGTGATTTGAGGAGTAAATAGAGCAAGCATATGAGTCCAATTTTATCCGTTCCTTTTACCCTAAGAGGGATAAAAGTGATATTCATGGGCCCCTCAATAATTTCATGATGACACCCTATGTGCTTGGCCAAGCCTGGATTGATTTGATTTGTTCAATTAGTTAGTCGTCATAAATCGGAAATCAAGAAACAACAAATCGATAGAGAGAATGATTATAATCCACGTATCATGTCCATATGATATCTAGAATGGAGGAATATATGATCCCTTATCTAATGGATGCGTCATTGACTAGGTAAGAGATCGACGACGGCTTTTGAGAGCTACGATTGTTAGTCGGGTTTTGAAGTCGTACTTGCAGTTATAGTTATTAGACTTATCCAAGTGGGAGACTGTTGGATTAGGTGTCTAAGCCCATAACTATAATTGGTATGTACTTGACCTGAGAGTAGCATGATCCATTTCGGGTTGCCTTCACATATACAATTTGATCGGATGGATATTTGAGAAAGAGGTTGTTTGTGATTTATTAATATATTATAAGTATAATATATTGATTTAGAAATCATATTATTTAATTAATATTGGTCAAGAATTAATTTGGAATTAATTTAGTGATAAAAAGACATTAATTAAATTAAGGGGACCGACTACGTAAATCAGTAATACATATTGTTTGGGCCAATGATCCATGATTGATTAGTGATGGACTAAGTTTATGTGAGACTCCATGAAATGTTAGTCCATAAGGCTTATCATATGTATTATTGGATTAAAGGCCCAAGGAATGAATTAGGGTTTACAAGTTGAAACCCTAGGAATTCCTTACTATAAAAGTAACCCCTTAGCTCCAAATTCACTACCCTACGGGTTCTAAGAGAACCCTAGCCGATTTTGGTGGTTCTAGACTCTCTTTTAGAGTCCTTCATTTGTTCATGGTGTTTGTGACTTGTTTGAGGCATCACACTTGATGTGCTAAGCTCTTGAAAGGCCAACAACTAAAAGCTACATATAAGAGGTATTCTTAAAAGTAGTTTTATGATTCATGTACCAAATTTGTATGCTAGATAGGTTTCACGCTTTGGATAATTTTGTTGCATGTATAAATAGAGAAAACATAGATCCAAAGCATTAGGGTTGTATGTGCATCATATGAGTATTATAGTACATTAAACCCAACAGTGCGATCATGTTGGGCCCTTCCCTTTCGAACCAGAAGTACCTGAAAACATTAAACCACAAAACCATAAGCAAAAAGCTTAGTGAGTTATCCAAAACATTCAACCCAATACACATCAATGGGCCCAGCCCTTGGGTATATTTCAACCCAATACATATCAATGGGCTCAACCCTACGGTATATTTAAACCTAAACATACAATAGTAGGCCCAACCCTAGGGTGTATTTCAACCCAAACATACATGAAAAAGTCACAAAGACAATTAGCATTCTACACAACATAATCTAGTAGGCAAGAATTAGTGTCTTCAACCCACAAGTACAGTGAGAAGACTCACATCTCAGACGATAATCAACTGCTACTTTTCTTACTACTGAGAATACCGATGTTGTACACCACCTATATAGTCATATAAGGTAAACCCTTAATCTACCTACCAAAACTAGGAGTTTGACTAAAAGTCAACTCAAGTCAACAAGTCAACGGTCACAGACATGGCTATTGGTCAAACTCCTAGTTTTGGTTATGAAACGAGGCATATTTTTTTCTCATATTGCCCGTTTTTTGGTAATTAAATGTATTTAAACTTAGCAAAAGATTACATTATACTAATATTCAGGCTGAGAGAGAGTTAGCTGTCTATAGAGAGAGTATATCAGAGAACCTTAGATGGATTTCAGGCGGACCAAACAAGAAAGTACTAAAATATGAAGCATTTACTATCAATGTATATACATTTCGTACAAAACGTCGTGAAGGTAAAGTTCACCAGGATAGTGGGGTTAGTGTAGTGTCGAATGCCATGCACATTTCTAATAAAGAAGTTATAACCTATACCCAAAAACTAAAGGGTTTTGAGCATTCTAACACTCCTAAGGTGTTCATGCAACCCTAGAAACCTTGGATCTATGTTTGACTAAGATAGATGCAAAATTGATTTCCAAGGTTCATAATCCTATCTAGCATACATGGGGAACTTTTCAATATAAAAGTTAGCTAGAAAACATACCTTGTAGTAGTTTGGATTCCTTGAAAACCTTGACAGCCTAGCACCCCAAGTGTAATGCCTCAAATGTCTCACACAACACCAAATGCACTTGGAATAAACTTGAGAGTGATGTCACACTACTTGAAATCGACTAGCCCTCTTCGTTCTTGCTTAAGTGCCGCTTAGGTGAACATAAGGATCCTTATATAGTGTGTTACAATGAGGGTAACACCATGTAATGCCTAATTCTCATGACTTTTCATTTCCATGACCCATGGGTTCTATAACCACCATGGAGCATCCTATAGGTTTTAGTCCAACTTGATAATCCATGTAGCATTAGCCCACTATACAAGTATGGATGATTTACACAATCAACCCATATATTTAATTAGTCACCTTTTGATCACTTAATTAATTCTAAATTAATTCTTGATCAATAGTAATTAAATAATATTATTAATATATTATAACTTATAATATATTAATAAACAATATATGTTATTTCTCTCGTTTTAGTCTATCCAAATGCATGAAGCCACGCAACCCACATGGTCCATGCCAAACCGGGTCAAGTACAGACCAGAAATAGTTATGGACTTAGACACCTTATCCAACAGTCTCCCACTTGGATAAGTCTAATAACTATAACTGCAAGTGTGACTTCAGGAACCGATCAGCAATCGTAGCTCTTTCAAGGTCTCGCAGAACTGAGATGATGATGATACGCCATTTAAGATAAGTGATCATATAATCATTTGTTTTAGATATCAGCCGGAAAAATACATGGAACACTGTCTTACTTATTGTCCAGCAGTTTGTTTCTCGATTTCCTGATTTGTTTGACAAAGAACTTAATTGAACACATCAACTTAGTTCTGACCGGGCCCGATACATAGGTCAAAACACAATCATCGAAGGGCCCAAATATTACTTCAAATCCAAGAAGGAACAGATAAACTTCGACTCATATGCTTGTTCTACTACTTGTTGATTTATACACAAAGGCACGTTTTATAACATCGAGTTACCAATGCGTTTTCGCACAATCAATGTATAGCCAACTCATAGGTAACAAGTCATATCCCTAGGTTTGAAGACTTATATGATATTACCGTCTCACGATCACTCGAGATAAATTCCATGAAGTGATATCAGTGAGCGTGGGTTGAATCCAATACTTAGAACTTATGAGCACTCATGAGTGTTGTAGCCATGTCCAACATCTTAGACCTCTACAACCAACTCATAACAGTCTTGATTCATACCTACTTCCAACATATGAATGACTATGGAGAATTTGAATAATATGTCATACATAACATAAATATTCTGGAAGTCAAAACATGCAAAAGAAATATAGTAAACGATTGAAAAAAGATAGCAACACTTTACTCATAAATAAATACAACTTTTACTCATCATCAAATGTCAATTACACTTTACAAATTTCAGAGCTATCTAACTACTAAAACTAATATCATCCTTCAGCCCTATGCGCCTCGCATACTAGAGATGCTTAACCCTACTCCTTCCCTTCATGAGGGGATTTGCTGGGTTCTCATCCGATGATACCATCTTTTCCACGAGGAGTCCTTCTTCTATTCGATGTCTGATGAAATGGTATTTTTTGTCGATGTGTCTGGATCTCCCATGATCCCTTGGTTCTTTTGTTAGGGAAACTGCACTTTCACTATCACAGAAAATTTCCATAAGCTCCTTTATAGCTGGTACAACTCTAAGGTCTCCAATGAAGTTCTTCAGCCATATTGCCTCCTTTGCTCCCTCGCTTGCCGCTATATACTCTGATTCGCAAGTTGAATCAGCCACTGTCTCCTGCTTGGAACTTTTCCAAGTAATTGCTCCTCCATTTAAGGTAAAGACCCAGCCTAAAAGAGAGCGGAAATTATCCCTATCAGTCTGGAAGCTAGCATCACTATACCCTACAACTCTGAAGTCATCACTCCCGCCGAGGGTATGGACATAGTCCTTATTCCTCCGTAGGTACTTGAGAATATTCTTTACTGCTGTCCAGTGAGCCTTGCTAGGATTCCCCTGATATCTACTAACCATGCTCAAAGCAAAGGCTACATCAGGACGAGTAAAAGTCATAGCATACATGATCAAGCCTACCTCGGAAGCATAAGGTACTCGACTCATTTCTACTATCTCAGCCTCGGTACTTGGGCTTTGAGTCTTACTCAATCTGGCATTACTCTGGATGGGTAACTCTCCTTTCTTGGAATCTTGCAGGCTGAACCTCTTAAGCACCTTATCCAAGTAGGTACTCTGACTAAGTCCAATTAGTCTTTTACTTCGGTCTCTCAGAATCCTTATCCCTAGAATATAGGCAGCTTCTCCTAGGTATTTCATAGCGAAATACTTCCCAAGCCAGGACTTCACTTCCTGCAAGGTTGGGATGTCATTTCCTATGAGTAGTATGTCATCCACATACAGTACCAAAAAGCTTACTATACTCCCACTAGCCTTGACATATACACAAGATTCATCTTCACTCCTCGAAAAGCCAAACTCTTTGACATTCTCATCGAAAAAAATATTCCATCTGCGAGGTGCTTATTTGAAACCATAGATGGATTTCTCAAGCTTACACACTCTATTAGGATACTCAATACTGAAAAAACCATCTGGTTGACTCATGTAAACATCGTCAGCCAACTTTCCATTAAGGAAAGCGGTTTTGACATCCATTTGCCATATTTCATAATCATGAAATGCAACAATGGCTAACAGAACACTAATGGACTTAATATTTGCTACCGGTGAAAAGGTCTCATCATAATCAACTCCCGGGGTTTGAGAAAAGCACTTTGCAACTAGTCGCGCCTTGTAAGTGTGTACATTACCATCTATGTCGTTCTTCTTTTTTAAGATCCATTTGCACCCAACTGTCTTACAATCTGGTACATTGTCAACCAAGTTCCAAACTTGATTGTCATACATGGATTGTATTTCGCTGTCCATTGCCTCTTTCCATTTATCAGACTCGGGGCCTGCCATGGCTTCCACATAGTTGTTAGGTTCATCCAGACTTACCAATGTCTCATCACTGATAAGTGTCTCACCTTCCGCAGTAATATGGAAACCATAGTAGTTCTCAGGTGCATTCCTAACCCTTGTGGAACGCCTCAGAGGTACAGACTCGTCAATTGGATCAATAGGAGTTTCCTCCTCAGGTTGACTGCTAGGGTTTGAAGTTCCTTCACCACTTGACTCTTGAGTTTCATCGAGGTCAATTTGCCTCGCACTGTTTACTTGGCCTATGGACTCTCTCTTTTTTTCTCTCTCTCTCTCTCTCTCTCTCTTGAAAGACACCCCTCCTTTTACAAAGACCACATTCTCACTGTGTTTGTAGAAGAGGTAAACAAAGGATTTATGTGGGTAGCCGATGAAAATAGACCTCTCACTTCAAGGTTCGAGCTTATCGTGAGTCTCAAGCCTAACGAAAGCCTCGAAACCCCAAATCCTAATGTGGTCTAGACTAGGAACTTTTCCAGTCCACATCTCATGAAGAGTTTTGGCTACTTTCTTTATAGGGACTAGATTAAGGATATGGACAACAGTATCTAAGGCATACCCCTAGAATGAGATTGGTAGCGAAGCTCGACCCATCATGGAACGAACCATATCTAACAAGGTTCGATTATGCCTCTCAGCCACACCATTCAACTGTGGTGTCTTGGGAGGTGTCAATTGTGAGACAATCCCACATTCCTTCAGATAGTCGAGGAACTCTGTACTAAGATACTCACCACCTCGATCGGATCGAAGTATCTTAATGTTCCTGACTAATTGATTCTCGACTTCTTGTTTAAACTCTTTAAACCTTTCAAAAGTCTCTGACTTCTGCTTGATTAAGTAGACATAACCATATCTACTATAATCATTTGTAAAAGTCACATAATAACGATTAGCATCCCTTGTGGCAATTTGAAGGGTCCACACACATCTGTGTGCACTAGATCTAAAAAACCTTCACCCCTTGCACAAGAACCAGTAAAGGGTGACTTTTTCATTTTTCCAAGTAAGGATGATTCACAACAATTATCTAACTTTAGGTCAAATAACTTCAAGACTCCATCCTTTTGGAGTTGGCCTATGCGTTTCTTGCTTACATGTCCAAGATGACAATGCCATAATGATGCTTTATCCAAGTTATTATTATTATTATTATTATAAGAATCAATACACAACACATTATTTCCTAGGTTATTTACAACAGACACAGCTTCATACACACCATCAAAAGGTAATGCTCTAAAATAAAGAACATTTTTAAAGAAAGCATTTATTCCACCAACTTCATTATCAAAAGAAAAGGTAAACCCTTGTTTGTACAACGCATGAAAGGAAATAATATTTCTTGCCATTTTAGGCAAGTAACAACATTTATTCAAATCTAATGTAAACACACTAGTTAGCAACAAAGAATAAACTCCAATCTTAGTGACAGGTGAAGCTTTCCTATTCCCCATGATCAAGTTTATCTTTCCATGCTCCACATTCAGACTTCTTCTTAGTCCCTGCAAATTAGAACATATGTGAATTTCACATCCTTTATCAAGGACCCAAGAGTTAGAATAGGGTGAGTTATTAGACAATATTGTGTAAATACCTACATGGGTGGGTTTTACTTTCCCATCCTTGAAGTGTTGTTGGTACTTTTGGCAGTTCCGGTTCCATTGCGACTTTTCATGGAAATAGAAGCACTTAGCCTCTTTTGGGTCAGAAGAAGGAGTGACGAAACCTTTCTTGGTTCCACTTGAAGTGGAGCCATCAAGGGTCTTACTCTTGGTTCCCTTCGAAGGGTTCTTCCTCTTTATCCCTCTACTTTTCTCGATTGCCAGGACAGGGGCGAAGTTTGGAGTAGGAGTAGGAGTGGAAACAACTGAGTTACCTTTAAGACCTGTTTTAGTGGTCTTTAGGAGTCCTTGAATCTTGTTGAGGGTAACTTCCTCCTTATTCATGTGGTATGTCATGCGGAAGTGATCATAACACGATGGTAAGGAGTGCAAAATGATATCTATTGCTAACTCCTCGGGGAAGTTCACATTTAGTTTCAGCAAACGGTCCACATACCTTTGCATTTTCTACATGTAGCCCGTGATGGGTTCACCATCCTTCATCCGTGTTGTTATCATGGGGGAGATGATTTCATATCGCTCTTGACGAGCACTCTGATGGTAGCGGTACATGAAATCCTGGTGCATCTCAAAAGGATAGTAGTCCTCATAGGACTTTTGGAGTTCAACTCTCAAAGTGGCCAACATGATGCATGCCACTTTGGTAGTATCTCTTTCATGTGCCTCATATTCAGCAACCTCCTCAGGAGAGGTAGACGGCTCGGGTACCTTAAGCTCCTTGTCGAGGACATATTCCTTGTCCTCATACCGAGTGACCATCCTGATGTTCCTGATCCAATCCATAAAGCTGGATCCATCAAAGATGACTCTCCCACAAAGCTTCATGAGAGAGAAGGATCCGGTATGGTTAGAGCCAGAAGCACTATTGTTGGAAGACATCTGAAAAGAAGAAAACAAGTTTAAATTAGATATAAAGATAATGCTTAATAAAACACCCAAATGTAATATTAAGGCTAGGATCCAATCACAATATATTATAACTTAGAAGAGGGATGCCGTAATCTAAGCTATAACATATTTGAAAGGTAAGTGAATGACGATTCACCAATTTCCACCATGAAAAACAAAATATAAATTATTAGGTTTTAATTGGTTTTAGAGAATCCTAGATTCTTTTGAGATTCATTGAACTTTTCCATAGCATGTTTCAATCTCGAGTGTGCCCTTCATGTTTTGTGACTGGGATGCCAAGGATCACAAAACAAGGTGTGAAGTAGCCACACAAATTACTTGGTATCCTTAATGTTTTTCACTCAATTGATGTGCTGGTTACCCACACGTGCTCCACCGACCTATGAAAAACCTTAAGTCACCCTTTTCCTACCTTGTTAACTCCAAGTTAGTGTGCCGGTTAACCACACATACGCCACTAACGACTTAATCAAAGTGCAAAGTGTAATTTCATGGGTTAGCACCTTATTCACATTTTCCTAAAGTAACTAAGATTGGGAATTTATAAAAACATTTAGTTACTTTATAATAATCATTATACTTTTAATGAGAATTTTGAAGTCATTGTCCTACCCGTTCGGCTGACGACCCTCCACCGATCAAGGAAGTGGTGGGTGAGAGTGGACACCCATTAAGCTGTCAGTTTATAGGGTTGCACTTTAATGGTAAAACGAATTGATCTTATACATACATACATATATATATATATATATATATATATATATATATATATATATATATATATATATATATTAACTTATAATATTATCGAGTATAAGGGTTGAATTTTAACTTTTAAAATTCTAGGGGTTAGAACTAAAGTTTACTAGATGACTTTACATGTTCCAAAACTTGAGGGCAAGTTTTGTAACTTAACAAAAATTTACAATTCATAACTTGGGAGTTATTGTTTATTAAAAATGAAGACTCTTTATTTTTTGTAACTTATGTGTTCTTTTAATGGATTTATTACAAAGTGACTTTTGGTTATCCATAACTTGAGGACAAGTTATGGACTCCATTAAAACACATCATGATCATGAATTAACTATCAATCAATAGCACATAATTCCTATGATCTTGCAAGAACTCATAAGAACATGAATATTCATATCAAAATTTCAAGAACATATGAACACATATAAACATGGAATTTTGATATTTGCTATTGTAAATGGATTAGAACAACCATTACACCAACTAAAACAAGTTTTAAAACACCAAAACAGTTTAGGGTAATGTTTCTAGTCCATTTCCAGCAGCAAAAATCGAAAATCTGCACTTTACCTGGCAAACTCGTCGAGTGCAAGAACTGACTCGCCGAGTTGGTTGAAGATACGCTTGGACTCGTCGAGACCCCCCATGTAGTCGGCAATTCCCCTGTGCAGACAGAAAGAATTTCAACTTTTTTTAGCTATTTTGCATCAAGTATCAAACAAACAAGCCTAGGCTCTAATACTAATGAAGGGTTTTAAGCATTCTAACCCTCGTAAGGTGTTCATGAAACCCTAGAAACCTTGGATCTATGTTTGGCTAAGATACATGCAAAATTGATTTCGAAGGTTCATAATCCTATCTAGCATACTTGGGGAACTTTTCAATATAAAAGTTAGCTAGAAAACATACCTTGTAGTAGTTTGTATTCCTTGAAAACCATGAGAGCCTAGCACCCCAAGTGTGATGCCTCAAATGTCTCACACAGCACCAAATGCACTTGGAATAAACTTGAGAGTGATGTCACACTACTTGAAATCGGCTAGCCCTATTCGTTCTTGCTAAAGTGCAAATTTAGGTGAAAATAAGGATCCTTATATAGCGTGTTACAATTAGGGTTACACCATGTAAACCCTAATTCTCATGACTTTTCATTTCCATGACCAATTGGTTCTATAACCACCATGGAGCATCCCATGGGTTTTAGCCTAACTTGAGAATCCATGAAGCATTAGCCCACTATACAAGTCTGGATGATTTACACAATCAACCCATATATTTAATTAGTCACCTTTTGATCACTTAATTAATTCTTGATCAATACTAATTAAATAAAATTATTAATATATTAGAACTTATAATATATTAATAAACCATAAATGTTATTTCTCTCATTTTAGTCTATCCAAATTCATGATTCCATGCAACCCAAATGGACTATGCCAAACCGGGTCAAGTACAGACCAGAAATAGTTATAGACTTAGACACCTTATCCAACAGTCTCCCACTTGGATAAGTCTAATAACTATAACTACAAGTATGACTTCAGGAACCGATCAGCAATCGTAGCTCTTTCAAGGTCTCGCAGAACTGAGATGATGATGATACGCCATTTAAGATAAGTGATCATATAATCATTTGTTCTAGATATCAGCCGGAAAAATACATGGAACAGTGTCTTACTTATTGTCCAGCAGTTTGTTTCTCGATTTCCTGATTTGTTTGACAAAGAACTTAATTGAACACATCAACTTAGTTCTGACCGGGCCCGATACATAGGTTAAAACACAATCATCGAGGGGCCCAAATATTGCTTCAAATCCAAGAAGTAGATAAACTTGGACTCATATGCTTGTTCTACTACTTGTTGATTTATACACAAAGGCACGTTTTATAACATCGAGTTACCAATGCGTTTTCGCACAATCAATGTATAGCCAACTCATAGGTAACAAGTCATATCTCTAGGTTTGAAGACTTATATGATATTACCGTCTCACGATCACTCGAGATAAATTCCATGAAGTGATATCAGTGAGCGTGGGTTGAATCTAATACTCAGAACTTATGAGCACTCATGAGTGTTGTAGCCATGTCCAACATCTTAGACCTCTACAACCAACTCATAATAGTCTTGATTCATACCTACTTCCAACATATGAATGACTGTGGAGAATTTGAATAATATGTAATACATAACTTAAATATTCTGGAAGTCAAAACATGCAAAATAAATATAGTAAACGATTGAAAAAAGATAGCAACACTTTACTCATAAATAAACACAACTTTTACTCATCATCAAATGTCAATTACACTTTACAAATTTCAGAGCTATCTAACTGCTAAAACTAATATCATCCTTCAGCCCTATGCGCCTCGCATACTGGAGATGCTTAACCCTACCCCGTCCCTTCATGAGGGGATCTGCTGGGTTCTCATCCGATGATACCCTCTTTTCCACGAGGAGTCCTTCTTCTATTCGATGTCTGATGAAATGGTATTTTCTGTCGTTGTGTCTGGATCTCCCATGATCCCTTGTTCTTTCGCTAAGGCAACTACACTTTCACTATCACAGAAAATTTTCATAAGCTCCTTTATAGCTGGTACAACTCTAAGGTCTCCAATGAAGTTCTTCAGCCATATTGCCTCCTTTGCTCCCTCGCTTGCCTCTATATACTCTGATTCGCAAGTTGAATCAGCCACTATCTCCTGCTTGGAACTTTTCCAAGTAATTGCTCCTCTGTTTAAGGTAAAGACCCAGCCTGAATGAGAGCGCAAATTATCCATATCAGTCTGGAAGCTAGCATCACTATACCCTACAACTCTGAAGTCATCACTCCCGCCGAGGGTATGGACATAGTCCTTATTCCTCCGTAGGTACTTGAGAATATTTTTTACTGCTATCCAGTGTGCCTTGCTAGGATTCCCCTGATATCTACTAACCATGCTCAAAGCAAAGGCTACATCAGGACGAGTAAAAGTCATAGCATACATGATCAAGCCTACCTCGGAAGCATAAGGTACTCGACTCATTTCTACTATCTCAGCCTCGGTACTTGGGCTTTGAGTCTTACTCAATCTGACATTACTCTGGATGGGTAACTCTCCTTTCTTGGAATCTTGCAGGCTGAACCTCTTAAGCACCTTATCCAAGTAGGCATTCTAACTAAGTCCAATTAGTCTTTTACTCCGGTCTCTCAGAATCCTTATCTCTAGAATATAGGCAGCTTCTCCTAGGTATTTCATACCGAAATACTTCCCAAGCCAGGACTTCACTTCCTGCAAGGTTGGGATGTCATTTCCTATGAGTAGTATGTCATCCACATATAGTACCAAAAAGCTAACTATACTCCCACTAGCCTTGACATATACACAAGATTCGTCTTCATTCCTCGAAAAGCCAAACTCTTTGACATTCTGATCGAAAAAAATATTCCATCTGCGAGGTGCTTATTTGAAACCATAGATGGATTTCTCAAGCTTACACACTCTATTAGGATACTCAGTACTGAAAAAACCATCTGGTTGACTCATGTAAACATCCTCAGCCAACTTTCCATTAAGGAAAGTGGTTTTGACATCCATTTGCCATATTTCATAATCATGAAATGCAACAATGGCTAACAGAACACTAATGGACTTAATATTTGCTACCGGTGAAAAGGTCTCATCATAATCAACTCCTGGGGTTTGAGAAAAGCCCTTTGCAACTAGTCGCGCCTTGTAAGTGTGTACATTACCATCCATGTCGTTCTTCTTTTTTAAGATCCATTTGTACCCAACTGTCTTACAACCCGGTACATTGTCAACCAAGTTCCAAACTTGATTGTCATACATGGATTGTATTTCGCTGTCCATTGCCTCTTTCCATTTAGCAGACTCGGGGCCTGCCATGGCTTCCACATAGTTGTAAGGTTCATCCAGACTTACCAATGTCTCATCACTGATAAGTGTCTCACCTTCCGCAGTAATATGGAAACCATAGTAGTTCTCAGGTGCATTCCTAACCCTTGTGGAACGCCTCAGAGGTACAGACTTGTCAATTGGATCAACAGGAGTTTCCTCCTCAAGTTGACTGCTAGGGTTTGAAGTTCCTTCACCACTTGACTCTTGAGTTTCATCGAGGTCAATTTGCCTCGCACTGTTTACGTGGCCTATGGATTCTCTCTCTCTATCTCTTTCTCTCTCTCTCTCTCTCTCTCTTGAAAGACACCCCTCCTTTCTACAAAGACCACATTCTCACTGTGTTTGTAGAAGAGGTAAACAAAGGATTTATGTGGGTAGCCGATGAAAATAGACCTCTCACTTCAAGGTTCGAGCTTATCGTGAGTCTCAAGCCTAACGAAAGCCTCGAAACCCCAAATCCTAATGTGGTCTAGACTAGGAACTTTTCCAGTCCACATCTCATGAAGAGTTTTGGCTACTTTCTTTGTAGGGACTAGATTAAGGATATGGACAACAGTATCTAAGGCATACCCCTAGAATGAGATTGGTAGCGAAGCTCGACCCATCATGGAATGAACCATATCTAACAAGGTTCGATTATGCCTCTCAGCCACACCATTCAACTGTGGTGTCTTGGGAGGTGTCAATTGTGAGACAATCCCACATTCCTTCAGATAGTCGAGGAACTCTGTACTAAGATACTCACCACCTCGATCGGGTCGAAGTATCTTAATGTTCCTGACTAATTGATTCTCAACTTCTTGTTTAAACTCTTTAAACCTTTCAAAAGTCTCTGACTTCTGCTTGATTAAGTCGACATAACCATATCTACTATAATCATCTGTAAAAGTGACATAATAACGATTAGCATCCTTTGTGGCAATTTTGAAGGGTCCACACACATCTGTGTGCACTAGATCGAAAAAACCTTCACCCCTTGCACAAGAACTAGTAAAGGGTGACTTTTTCATTTTTCCAAGTAAGGATGATTCACAACTATCATCTAACTTTAGGTCAAATAACTTCAAGACTCCATCCTTTTGGAGTTGGCCTATGCGTTTTTTGCTTACATGTCCATGATGACAATGCCATAATGATGCTTTATCCAAGTTATTATTATTATTATTATAAGAATCAATACACAACACATTATTTCCTAGGTTATTTACAACAGACACAGCTTCATACACACCATCAAAAGGTAATGCTTTAAAATAAAGAACATTTTTAAAGAAAGCATTTATTCCACCAACTTCATTATCAAAAGAAAACGTAAACCCTTGTTTGTACAAAGCATGAAAGGAAATAATATTTCTTGCCATTTTAGGCGAGTAACAACATTTATTCAAATCTAATGTAAACACACTAGTTAGCAACAAAGAATAAACTCCAATCTTAGTGACAGGTGAAGCTTTCCTATTCCCCATGATCAAGTTTATCTTTCCATGCTCCACGTTCTCACTTCTTCTTAGTCCCTGCAAATCAGAACATATGTGAATTTCACATCCTTTATCAAGGACCCAAGAGTTAGAATAGGGTGAGTTATTAGACAATATTGTGTAAATACCTGCATGGGTGGGTTTTACTTTCCCATCCTTTAAGTGTTGTTGGTACTTTGGGCAGTTCCGATTCCATTGCGACTTTTCATGGAAATAGAAGCACTTAGCCTCTTTTGGGTCAGAAGAAGGAGTGACGAAAACTTTCTTGGTTCCACTTGAAGAGGAGCCATCAAGGGTCTTACTCTTGGTTCCCTTCGAAGGGTTCTTCCTCTTTATCCCTCTACTTTTCTCGATTGCCAGGACAGGGGCGAAGTTTGGAGTAGGAGTAGGAGTGGAAACAACTGACTTACCTTTAAGACCTGTTTTAGTGGTCTTTAGGAGTCCTTGAATCTTGTTGAGGGTAACTTCCTCCTTATTCATGTGGTATGTCATGCGGAATTGATCATAACACGATGGTAAGGAGTGCAAAATGATATCTATTGCTAACTCCTCGGGGAAGTTCACATTTAGTTTCAGCTAACGGTCCACATACCTTTGCATTTTCTACATGTAGCACGTGATGGGTTCACCATCCTTCATCCGTGTTGTTATCATGGGGGAGATGATTTCATATCGCTCTTGACGAGCACTTTGATGGTAGCGGTACATGTCTCCTGCTTGGAACTTTTCCAAGTAATTTTTCCTCCTTTTAAGGTAAAGACCCAGCCTGACTGAGATCGGAAATTATCCCTATCAGTCTATAAGCTAGCATCACTATACCCTACAACTCTCAAGTAATCACTCCCGCCGAGGGTATGGACATAGTCCTTATTCCTCCGTAGGTACTTGAGAATATTCTTTACCGCTGTCCAGTGAGCCTTGCCAGGATTCCCCTGATATCTGCAAACCGTGCTGCAAAGGCTACATCAGGACGAGTAAAATTCATAGCATACATGATCGAGCCTACCGCAGAAGCATAAGGTACTCCACTCATTTCTGCTATCTCATCCTCGATACTTGGGCTTTGAGTCTTACTCAATCTGGCATTACTCTGGATGGGTAACTCTCCTTTCTTGGAATCTTGCAGGCTGAACCTCTTAAGTACCTTATCCAAGTAGGTACTCTGACTAAGTCCAATTAGTCTTTTACTCCGGTCTCTCAGAATCCTTATCCCTAGAATATAGGCAGCTTCTCCTAGGTCTTTCATAGCGAAACACTTCCCAAGCCAGGACTTCACTTCCTACAAGTTTGGGATGTCTTTTCCTATGAGTAATATGTCATCCACATACAGTACCAAAAAGCTAACTATACTCCCACTAGCCTTGACATATACACAAGATTCGTCTTCACTCCTCGAAAAGCCAAACTCTTTGACTTTCTCATCGAAAAAAAGATTCCATCTGCGATGTGCTTGTTTCAATCCATAGATGAATTTCTCAAGCTTACACACTCTATTAGGGTACTCTGTACTGATAAAACCCTCTTGCTGACTTATGTAAACATCTTCAGCCAACTTTCCATTAAGGAAAGCGGTTTTGAGATCCATTTGCCATATTTCATAATCATGAAAAGTAGCAACGACTAACAGGACCCTAATGGACTTAATCTTTGCTACCGGTGAAAAGGTCTCATCATAATCAACTCCTAGAGTTTGGGAAAAGCCCTTTGAAACCAGTCGCCCTTTGTAAGTGTGTACATTACCATCCATGTTGGTCTTCTTTTTGAAGATCCATTTGCACCCAACTGTCTTACGACCTAATACATTGTCAACCAAGTTCCAAACTTGATTGTCATACATGGACTATATCTCGCTGTCCATTGCCTCTTTCCATTTAGCAGACTCGGGGCCTACCATGGCTTCCTCATAGTTGTTAGGTTCTTCAAAACTTACCAGTGTCTCACCTTCCGTAGTAATATGGAAACCATAGTAGTGCTCTGGTGCATTCCTAACGCCTCAGAGGTACAAACTCGTGAATTGGATCAATAGGAGTTTCCTCCTCAGGTTGACTGTTAGGGTTTGAAGTTCCTTAACCACTTAACTCTTGAATTTCTTCGAGGTCAATTTGCCTCCCACTGTTTCCTTGGCTTGTGAACTCTCTCTCTCTCTCTCTCTCTCTCTCTCTCTCTCTCAAGACACCCCTCCTTGCTACAAAGACCACAACTAACTATTCTAATGTGAAGTCAAACATCCTAGCAAACTTAACTAAACAAGTGACCCACAAAAAATATCACAGTTCAACAACCATTTGTATTAATCCATAAAAGCATCTCCATAACTGCCCACAGACAGACGCAATGTCGAAATTCTATGCAAGCCTTACAATTGTACATGTTTTGATCTCCCTTGCCTTACCAAGTGGATCCTAACCTTTGAACATATTTGTCTGTGATTCCAACTTCTTATTGTACTAAGGTTGGCATTATTCATCATGATGAAAGCTTCTTGCTTCCTTTCTCTGCCGTTTACCATGAGCAACATTCCTAGGAAAAATATTGCATCCAATTGTGCCTTAGCAGATGCATCTGTTGGATTAGGTGTCTAAGTTCATAACTATTTATGGAATGTACTTGACCCAGTTAGCATGCTCCATTTTGGGTTGCATGGCATTGCAACACTTGGATATACTAAAAGAGAGAAAGGACACTTATGGTTTATTAATATATTATAGGTTCTAATATATTAATAATATTATTTATTTAGTTTTGATCAAGAAGTAATTTAGAATTAATTTGGTGATCAAAAGGAGACTAATTAAATATATGGGGTTGATTGTGTAAATCATCCATTCTTTTATAGTGGGCTAATGATCCATGGTTTATTGAATTGGGCTAAAACCCATAAGGTGCTCCATGGATAGTCCATGGAGGTTATAAACCCATGGATCATGGAATATGAAAAGCCATGTCAATTAGGTTTACATGTGGTTGTTGGGTTTTGAGCATTCTAACACTCCTAAGTGTACATGCAACCCTAAATACCTTGGATCTATGTTTTCTCTATTATACACGCAATTATGAACATCCAAGGTATTATCCTAATCTAGCATACAAAATAATGAATATAACAAGATAGAATACATACCTCTATGATGTAGAATGCCTTCATGAAGCTTGAGTGCCTAGTGCCTTAAGTGTGACACCTCAAATGGTTCACAAAACACCAAATATACTTGGAATAACTTGAGAGAAATCTACACTTCATGAAATCGGCTAGCCCTTCTATTACCCACACTAGTGCCGATTTTGGTCAAGAATAAGATGCACATATAGTTAGGGTTACACCATGTAAACCCTAATTAACATGGCCTTTCATTTTCATGATCCATGGATACAAAAACACCATGGAGCATCCATGGAGCATCATATGGGTTTTAGCCCAACTAGACAATCCATGGAGCATTAGCCCACTATATAAGTATGGATGATTTACACAATCAACCCATATATTTAATTAGTCTTCTTTTGATCACTTAATTAATCCTAGATTAATTCTTGATCAATACTAATTAAATAATCTTACTATGCTTATTATTAATATACTAGAACTTATAATATATTAATAACCATAAGTGTCTTATTTCTCTCATTTAGTCTATCCAAGTGCATGATGCCATGCAACCCAAATGGACCATGCCAGGTCGGCTCATGTCTTACCAATTATAGTTATGGACTTAGCCATTAATCCAATAGTCTCCCACTTGGATAAGTCTAAAACTATTATTGCGTATGACTTCAGGAACCGACTGGCAATCGTAGCTCTCAAAAGCTTTCGTCGAACTCTGACCTTGTAGATGAACTCTGACCTTGTAGATGAACTCTGACCTTTGTCAATGACTTGTCCATTAGATAAGGGATCATATATTCGTCCGTTCTAGATATCATATGGACTGAGACATGAATTATAATCATTCTCTCTGTCCATCTGTTGTTTCCCGATTTCCGATTTATGAGGATTGACTAATTGAAAAAATCAAATCAGTCCTTGCCCGGCCGAGCACTTCCATTTGTCATCATCAAATCATCAAGGGGCCTACAGATATCGCTTTTATTCCGAAGGTAAAAGGAATGGATAAACTTCGACTCATATGGCTTGTTCTACTACTTGTTGAATCATACACAAAGGCACGTTTTATAACATCGAGTTACCAATGCGTTTTCGTGCAATCAATGTACTATCAACTCATAGTAACAACTCATATCTCTAGGTTTGAAGAATATAAGATATTATCGTCTTATGATCACTCGTGATAAAATCCATGAAGTGATTCCAATGAGCGCGGGTTGAATCCAATACTTAGAACTTATGAGCACTCATGAGTGTTGTAGCCCTTTGTCCAACATCTTAGACCTCTACAAGGCAACCCATGACAGTCTTAATTCATATCTACTTCCAACATATGACCGACTGTGGATGGTTTGAATAACTTAGTTATTCCGGAAGAATAACCTAGTTTATTCTGGAAGTCAAAACATGCAAAATGAAACACAATAATAATCGAATCCAATATGGTCTCAGAACTTATGAATATAAATAAAAACACCTTTTATTTATCACCATATTACACATTATTCATTGTATACTGTTTCAGCTGTCAACTTTATTCTTGAATTAAAACAATAGTTGTCCCATGCTCCAAGCATGTACACTATGTTTTCCTAAACACTAGTCATGCCATACACCAAGTATGCATACTATGTTTGTCTATGATCTTTACTTTGTGAAATAGATCAATTGAACATAAATCCAATGATTCTCATTTCACATTCCCAATTCCTTACTGCAAATGCAAGAATTCCAAATTCGTACCATTTACTACAATCTGTTAAATTCTAAACTTATATGCATTGATCCTCTTGTAATGATTATGCACAAAGTCAGAAAGACATGACAACAACCATTACAGAGCATTCCAAAGGAGATCAGCTCCTTGGAAACATCCATCTTGCATTAAGTTTTTTAATCTTACACAGATTGAAATTTTCTAACTTTGAAACATTTCCAGATTCCATTTTGGCTATCACTTCTGAACAAGAGTTGCCTCCTTACAGATTATGTCAATATGGTCCTTTCAAAATTATCACTATACTTCCAACTGTCCTTAAGCAACTAACCTTTGGTAAACCTTAGATTGTCCTCGACAATTGTTTAATCCTTTTAGTCATATCCAATTCTAGACCTTTTCCCTTCTTAATTCCCCAGGCATTAGGAAAATTTTAGAAAGGATAAATATAGCACATGTAATCGATCCTATATCCGAAGCATATGGGACACGATTCATGATTTCTCACATAAAGACTAAACCAGTCTTTTGCTATAACATTTCCATTTCTATTTGCCAAGTTCTTATAATTCATATTATGAAAAGGGATGTCGGAATCATAATCGAATTTTAGAACACAAATAATGGACCCATATATAAAATTTCTTTATGTTGAGCCATTCCAACATGAAATTCATATATATATATATATATATATATATATATATACATATATATATATATATATATATATATATATATATATATATATATATATATCCTTGACTAAATACCATTAAAACCTCAATCTAAGCTTTTAGATTTGAGATGAAGTATAATTTCCTCTCCCTTAATTATAGCAAAACAACTTTTTCCCAATTCAAACCTTTTGTTTTCTATAATTAACATTGCTAACTTGCAATACTTATCATAATTCATGCTCCCACTAACATGATGATTATTAGCATAACACTTATGCTCCCACTAGCTTTGACATGTACTCAGAAATCAGCTGACTTTCTTACCAAAGTTTAGATTTTTGATACTAGATTGCTTTGATAAAACTTTATCATAATCATACACCTTCTCTTAGATAGCTCATAGGTGTGTCTAAACAATATAAGACCTATGAAAATGGATGTCGTAATCATAGTCTCAATTGTTTAGACCTTTGCCACTTCTCACAAGTCCATGTTAGTGTGTCGGTAAACCACACATGCTCCACTAACGACTTTGAGAATGCAAATATCACAATTGCTATCTAGCTAAAATCTACTTAGTGAAAGTGTTTCCTCACCATCATTTTCATGAATCAGAGAGAAACCTTATGACACTTAGATTTACTGGTGTATGTGTTCTTATCCATGTGAATTGTCAAAACCATAGTCACAAGACAAGGCTAATGACAAATCAAAACTCATATCGACTGAACTCAATCTTAATTTCTTGCCACTTGGCACCTCAAGGGCCTGCCATTGCTTCCAAGTTGTTGTGCAACCAATTGAGAACTCTAAGAACTCATATGCAAAGCAAACTTTAACTGGAATGGGCATAGAATATGTCAACACGACAGGTTATAAACCTCAAGTCGTGTGCTAGTGAAGAACTTCTGGTTCTATTCTTGATTAGTTCTTGAGACTTTCAAGACCTTTAAGACTCCTACTGTCCTCTTGACATATAAGACTCTCTTGTCAAATATTCAAGAGGTAGTGTGGATTCTAATCATGACAAACACTTTCACAAAAATGGCCTAAGTTGGTCTTTGTTTTATCCAAAACATCACAACTTACCAATTTCAAATGTACAAGAGTAGGAAACTTTTACGCTTACATTTGACAAGTGTTTTAAACCTTCTTTAAGACATGTCACTCAAATTACAATCTTGGAGTATGACTCTAAGACTTGTATTGGAACAAAGTATGACTCATCTTCTTGATATAACCATTTCAAAAATTCATAACCCCTCTTCTTAACTATCAGAATGCACTTAGAGGATGAATTGTGATAAGGTCTCTAAATCATTAGGATGATCATATAACATAATACTAAAGTACTCTCCCATCTTTTCAGATTTGAGAAACTTTTATCCTTCTGCCTAATTTGATTCTTCTTATTCGCTCTGCCATACTTTGGAACCTTTTCTAATGTCTCAGAGTTACACTTAAGCTTTTAAGTATAATCATATTTACTGAGCTTTAGTAAACTATGAAGAATAGTCTTTTCAATCTTTTGTGGTGGACTTAATCAGTGCACAAGAATGTGTACTCGATCCCTTAGTCCGTTACTTGACTCACACATCCATGTGAACAAGTAGTTAGTCTTAATTTTCCAATACTTGAAAGTTCTCATTCATCATGCTATACAACTTGCATGATTCCATGTTCCGGTCCAATTGAAACTTGGGTGATGAGAATATTTCCTTATTTGGTAAATTTAGACATTACCACAAATGACAGAATCAATTTCGTATTTCCACTCTTGCTATTAATGAAATCTTATAAGCAACAAAAAATTTCACCAAATGCCATTGTAAGGATATTTTAAAATAAATAAAAACTAAAATTTCCTTTTATTTTAAAAACTTTGTGGAAAAATTTATCCTTACAATCCATATGAAAACTTGTTGTTATCTGTTCCTAAGCAAAATATCATAACTCCTAAGATGTAGTTCAAGAATCCGATCTTTAAACTACGCGATAGAAATTCATCTATGCGATCAGATTCAGCATATTCTTTCTGTAAGTTTCTTCACTTTTCTTTGATTCTTAAAACATCACCATGTGACCCAGTCACATCATGTATCAAGAATCTCATAATAGAAACTTAGCAGAGTTAGATAGTGGACTTTAACTGAAGTGGAGTCAAACTTATTGACTTTAACACCCTTAGGTAAATTGGAAGATTCGCAACCAATGCCCCTTCCTTTGGCAATATAAACATATGGACCCTATGGTAATCGTGCACGGGACTATCACAGACTTAGCTTTTTTCTTTACCATTTGGTCAACCGAGTTGACTATGGTCGATCCCTTTCCATTGGGAAGAGAGAGCTTTACTAGATATCCAATGTCATCATTGTCAATGTCCATAAAGTTTTAGGAAGTTGATCTTAGCAAATGGATAAGATCATTAAGGGTCTTGTCTTAGTCTGTTTCATAGGAGTCCCAAGGAACTCACGATGAGACTTAGAAAGTAGTTGAGCCACCAACTTTCTCAAGACTTTGACACCCAACTCTCCCAGCTTGTCAATATGTGACTACATCTCCAAGATGTGACCACATATAGACCTTTACTTGCTAATAGGGCTTGAGTGACCTTAGACTTTTCAAGAACTTGTGGGTTAGGGAGAATAATTGGAGGTGAAAGAATTATGATTTCCATGGGACATCATCTTCATTTAGGAAAGCTTGTTTCAAGAGATTTGGGAAGATCATAAATGTCTAAACCAAACATCTTTTGGGAGATATTCAAGATAGTTGATCTAAAGTCCTTAATATGACACCCAATATGAAATATTAAGGCTAGGACCCAACAAAATATTTTTATAACTTAGAAGAGGGATGTTGTAATCCAAGATATAAAATATTTGAAGGTAGGTGAATGACGATTCACCAATTTCCACCAAGATAAACGAAATGTATTATTAGGTTTTAATTGGATTTGAAACTCCTAGATCTTTTTAGATTCATTGAACTGTTCAATGGCATATTTCAATCTCGATTGTGCCCTTCAGGTTTTGTGACTGGGATGTCGAGGATCACAAAACAAGGTGTGAAGTAACCATGCAAATTACTTGGTACCCTTAAGTGTTTACCCCTTAATCGATGTGCCGGTTAACCACACACGCTCCATCGATACTATGATAAACATTAAGTTACCCTTTGTCTACCTTGTTAAATACGAGTTAGTGTGTCGGTTAACCACACACGCTCCACTAACCGACTTAAACAAAGTGCAAAGTGTAATTTCATGGATTAGCACCTTATTCACATTTTCCTAAGTAACTAAGATTGGGTATTATTAAGAGTTTAGTTACTTAGTATTTATCATTAATACTTTTAATGAAGGGAGAATTATAGTCCTTGTCCTACCCGTTCGGCTAACGACCCTCCACCAGTCAAGGAAGCGGTGGGTGAGAGTGGACACCCATTAAACTGCCATTTTATAGGCAGTAACCTTATACCCCCTTATAGATCGGCTTCATGAATGAGGCCTACTAACGGTAAGACTGACTTGCTCTTATACATATATATAAATATTATTAACTTATAATATTATAAAGTATAAAGGTTGAATTTTAACTTTTAAAATTCTAAGGGCTAACATGGAATTAAAGTATTCATAAGTGAAAACTTTTTAAATTTCAAAACTTGAGGGCAAGTTTTGAAACTATTCAAAACTAATTAATTCCATAACTTATGTGTTTAAAGTAATTTTAATCCAAAAACTCTTCAAGTTCCATAACTTGAGGACAAGTTATGGAAGACTTTAAATTATTAAAGAATGTAACTTTTTCTTTATTTTGTAACTTATGGAATTAATGAAGGTTACATATTTTATTACTTAATGAAGTGACTCTTGAACCTCCATAACTTAAGGACACGACTCTTTATCCTTTGTAACCATTGCCAACTTTTATGAGTTTTATGAAACATAAATGTGACTTTTCATATAACTTGAGGACAAGTTACAAAAACACATTTTAGAATCAACTCTTAGATTAATTTGGATTGAAAACAATAATTTCACATAACTTTCTATTAATCTAAGCAACTCATAAGAACAAGATAATTCAAATCAAACTTTTTCATATAATTAGCCTAATCACTAAACTAATTCAAAACATGAATCTATTGACAATTATCTTTGAAATTGGATTAGCATGAACATTACCACATCAAAAACAAGTTTATAAGTTCAAAAACAACTTAGGGTAATGTTCCTAGACCATTTCTAGCCAAAAACCTCCAAAATATGTTGTCTGGGGCTCCTACTCGTCGAGTGCATGAACCTACTCGGCGAGTAGGATGATTTTACTCATGGACTCGGCGAGTTCATCAGTGGACTCTGCGAGTCCAGTGCCCAGAAAGCCAGAAAATCGAGTTTTTCAGCAATTTGCATCCAGTATAATTGAAAACAAGCCTAGGCTCTGATACCACTGTTAGGTTTTGAGCATTCTAAGACTCCTAAGTGTACATGCAACCTTAAATACCTTGGATCTATGTTTTCTCTATTATACATGCAATTATGAACATCCAAGGTATTATCCTAATCTAGCATACAAAATAATGAATATAACAAGACAGAATACATACCTCTTTGATGTAGAATGCCTTCATGAAGCTTGAGTGCCTAGTGCCTCAAGTGTGACACCTCAAATGGTTCACACAACACCAAATACACTTGGAATAACTTGAGAGAAATCTACACTTCATGAAATCGGCTAGCCCTTCTATTACCCACACTAGTGCCGATTTTGGTCAAGATAAGATGCATATATATATATATATATATATATATATATATATATATATATATATATATATATATATATATATATATTATATATATATATATATATATATATATATATATATATATATATATATATATATATATATATATATATAGTTAGGGTTACACCATGTAAACCTTAATTAACATGGCCTTTCATTTCCCTGATCCATGGATACAAAAACACCATGGAGCATCCATGGAGCATCATATGGGTTTTAGCCCAACTAGACAATCCATGGAGCATTAGCCCACTATATAAGTATGGATGATTTACACAATCAACCCATATATTTAATTAGTCTTCTTTTGATCACTTAATTAATCCTAGATTAATTCTTGATCAATACTAATTAAATAATCTTACTATTCTTATTATTAATATACTAGAACTTATAATATATTAATAACCATAAGTGTCTTATTTCTCTCATTTAGTCTATCCAAGTGCATGATGTCATGCAACCCAAATGGACCATGCCGGGTCGTGTCAAGTCTTACCAATTATAGTTATGGACTTAGACATTAATCCAACAATTGTAACCCTAGTTGTGACACAACTATAAAAGGACCCTATGGGCTACCAAAATCGGCAATATGTGTAAAACAATAGGGCTAGCCGATTTTAATTGATAGTGTACTTCTCTCAAAGTTATTCCAAGAGTTGTGGTGTTGTGTGAAACATTTGAGGCATCAAATTTGAGGTGTTAGGATCACAAGGTTCTCAAGGAATCCAAGAAACAAGAAAGGTATGTTCTTCTACTAGCTTTTTTTCTTTTAAAGTTCCCTATGCCATGCTAGTTAGGTTAAGGGCCTTGGAAAATCAAATTTGCATGTATGTTAGTAAAACATAGATCCAAGGTTTCTAGGGTTTCATGTACACCTTAGGAGTGTTAGAATGCTCAAAACCCTTCAGTGGTGTCAGAGCCTAGGCTTGTTTTCTTGATACTTGATGCAAATTGTTGAAAAAACTCAAGATTTCTGCATTCTACTGAGTGAACTCGCCGAGTCCATGGGGGGACTCGACGAGTCCATGTTTTATTTCATCCCCCTCGTCAAGTAGGCTCTTGCACTAGACGAGTAGGAGGCCCTGAATGCAGATTTTCAAGTTTTGATGCTGGAAATGGACTAGAAACATTACCCTAAACTGTTTTGGTCTTATAAAACTTCTTTTAGATGGTGTAATGGTTATGCTAATCCATTTACAATGACTATTAACAAAATTTCAAGTTTTGTATGTGTTGTTTATGATTCTTGAAATTGTTGATATGAATGTTAATGAACTTAAGAATTTGGTAGATCATAGGAATTATTTTGTTAGTTTAATTCTTGATCTTGATGAGTTTAATTGGAATCCATAATTTGTCCTCAAGTTATGGATTACCAAAAGTCTTTCTTTTAAAGTCCATTAAAGAACAAATAAGTTTCATGAAAGTGAAGAGTCTTCATTTTAATAAACCATTAACTCATAATTTATGAAGTTGAAAAGTTTTGAAAGTTACAAAACTTGCCCTCAAGTTTTGGAACATGTAAAGTCACTTTAAAAAAACTTTAGTTCCAACCCCTAGAATTTTAAAAGTTAAAATTCAACCCCTTATACTTTATAATATTATAAGTTTATATATATATATATATATATATATATATATATATATATATATATATATATATATATATATATATATGTATAAGAACAAGTCGTTTTACCGTTAATAGGCCTCATTCACGAAGCCGGTCTATAAAAGGGGTAAAGGTTGCTTCCTATAAAATGACAGCTTAATGGGTGACCACTCTCACCCACTGCTTCCTTGAATGGTAGAGGGTCGTTATCCGAATGGGTAGGACAATGACTTTAAACCTCATTAAAAGTATGATGGTTATAAAGTAACTAAATGTTTTTATAAATTCTCAATCTGAATTACTTTAGGAAAATGTGAATATGGTGCTAACCCATGAAATTACACTTTGCACTTTGCTTAAGGCGTTAGTGGAGCGTGTGTGGTTAACCGACACACTAACGTGGACTTAACAAGGTAGGAAAAGGGTGGCTTAAGGTTTATCATACATCGGTGGAGCGTGTGTGGTTAACCGACACATCGGTTAGGTGATAAACATTAAGAGTACCAAGCAATTTGCATGGTTAATTCACACCTTGTTCTGTGATCTTCGGCATCCCAGTCACAAAACTTGAAGTGCATATTTGAGATTGAAACATGCAATTGAAAAGTTCAATGAATCTCAAAAGAATCTAGGAGTTTCAAAACCAATTAAAACCTAATAATTTATTTCGTTTTTCATGGTGGAAATTGGTGAATCGTCATTCACCTACCTTCAAATATTTTATAGCTTGGATTACGACATCCCTCTTCTAAGTTATAAAATATTATGTTGGGTCCTAGCCTTAATATTACATTTGGGTGTCTTATTAAGGACTATCTTTATATCTAATCTAAACTTGTCCTTCTTTCTTTTCAGATGTCTTCCAACAATGTTGCTTCTAGATCAAACCCTACCGACTCCTTCTCTCTCATGAACCTTTGTGGGAGAGTCATCTTCGGTGGTTCCATCTTTATGGATTGGATCCAGAACATCACGATGGTCAGTCGTTACGAGAAAAAGGAATATGTCCTCGACAAGGAGCTTAAGGAACTTGATGAATCCTCTCCTACTCCTGAGGAGATCGCTGAATTCCGGACTCATGAGAGAGATGCCACCAAAGTGGCATGTATCATGTTGGCCACAATGACAACCGAGCTCCAAAAGTCCTATGAGGACTTTTATCCATTTGAGATGAACCAGGATTTGATAGACAAATACCATCATATTGCTCTTCAAGAGCGATAGGAAATAATCTCCTCCATGATAGCAACCCGAATGAAGGATGGTGAACCCATCACGGGCCACATGAAGAAAATGCAAAGATTCATGGACCGTTTGCTGAAATTGAATGTGAACTTCTCGGAGGAGTTGGAAATTGACATCATTTTGCACTCCTTACCTTCTTGTTATGATCAATTCCGAATGACATATCACATGAACAAGGAGGAAGTTACACTCAGCAAACTTCAAGGAGTTTTGAAGACTGCCAAAAGTGGTCTTAAAAGTTAATCGGTTGTTACCACTCCTACTCCTACTGCAACCCCTGTCTTGGCAATCGGACAAGGTAAAGGGAAGAAGAGGAAGAGCCCTTCGAAGGGTACCAAGGTAAAGTCCCTTGATGGCTCCTCTTCGAGTGGAACCAAAAGAGGTTTTGTCACTCCTTCTACTAACCCTAAAGAGGCTGAATGTTTCTATTGCCATGAGAAGTCACACTGGAAGCGAAACTGCCCGAAGTACCTGCAAGATGTTAAGGATGGCAAAGTGAAACCCAACCATGCAGGTATTTACACCATATTTTCTAATAACTCACCTCATTCTTTTCTTGGGTCCTTGATACTGGTTGTGGTATTCACATATGTTCTGATTTGTAGGGACTAAAAAGAAGTGAGAATGTGGAGCATGGGAAGATAAACTTAGTCATGCGGAATAGGAAAGCTTCACCTGTCACCAAGATTGGAGTTTATTCTTTGTTGCTAAGTAGTAGGTTAGCATTAGATTTGAATAAATGTTGTTACTCATTTAAAATGGCGAGAAATATTATTTCCTTTCATGGTTTGTACAAACAAAGGTTACCTTTTCGTTTGATAATGCATGTGGTTGTATTAATGCTTTCTTTAATAGTGTTCTTTATTTTAAAGCATTACCTTGTGATGGTGTGTATGAAAATGTGTCGGTTGTTGATAACCTAGGAAATAATGGGTTGTGTGTTGATTGTTCCACTAACTATGATAAATCATCATTATGGCATTGTTGTCTTGGACATGTGAGCAAGAAACGTATAGGCCAACTCCAAAAGGATGGAGTCTTGGAGTTGTTTGACCTAAAGTCGTATGATAGTTGTGAATCTTGTTTACTTGGGAAAATGACAAAGTCATCCTTTACTGGTACTTATGCTAGGGGTGAAGGTTTGTTGGAACTCATACATATTAATGTGTGTAGACCCTTTAGAACCGCCAAAAGGGATGCTAACCGCTTCTATGCGACTTTTACTGATGATCATAATAGATATGGATATGTCTACTTAATCAAGCATAAGTCAGAAACCTTTGAAAAGTTCAAGGAGTTTAAACAGGAAGTAGAGAATCAGTTAGGCATGAACATTAAGATGCTTCGATCCGATAGAGGTGGTGAGTATCTTAGTGTAGAGTTCCTTGACTATCTTAAGGAATGTGGGATTGTCTTACAATCTACACCACCCAGGACACCACAGCTTAATGGTGTGGCTAAGAGGCGTAATCGAACCTTGTTCAATATGGTTTGTTCCATGATGAGTTGAGCTTCGCTACCAATCTCATTTTGGGGGTATGCCTTAGAGACTGCCGCTCATATTCATAATCTAGTCCCCACTAAAAAGGTTGCCAAAACACCTCACGAGATGTGGACTGGAAATGTTCCCAATATGGACCAAATCAAGATTTGGGGTTGCAAGGCTTTCATGAGGCGCGAGACTCACGATAAGCTCTGACCTTGAATTGAGAGGTGTATTTTCATCGGCTACCCACAGAAATCCTTTAGTTACCTCTTCTACATACTCAGTGATAATGTAGTTTTTGTAGCAAGGAGAGCAGTCTTTCGCAAGAGAGAGTTCATAAGCGAAGAAAACAGTGGGAGGAAAATTGACCTTGAAGAAATTCAAGAGTCAAGTGGTGAAGGAACCTCAAACCCTAGCAATCAACATGAGGAGGAAACTCCTGTTGATCCGACATACGAGTCTTTACCTCTAAGGCGTTCCACAAGAGTTAGGAATGCACGTGAGCATTACTATGGTTTCCGTATTGCTGTGGAAGGTGATACACTTATCAGTGTTAGCACACTGGTTTGTCTGGATGAATCTAACAGCTATTCGGAAGCCATGGCAGGCCCTGAGGCTACTAAATGGAAAGAGGCTATGGACAGCGAAATATAGTCCATGTATGACAATAACGTTTGGAACTTGGTTAACAATGTACCAGGTCACAAGACAGTCGGGTGCAAATGGATCTTCAAGAAGAAGACCAACATGGATCGTAATGTACACACTTATAAGGTGCGACCGGTTGCAAAGGGCTTTTCTCAAACTCTGGGAGTTGATTATGATGAGACCTTTTCACCAGTAGTGAAGATTAGGTCTATTAGGGTTATGCTAGTCATTGCTGCATTTCATGACTATGAAATATGGAAAATGGATATCAAAACCGCTTTCCTTATTGGAAAGTTGGCTGAGGATGTTTACATGAGTCAGCTAGAGGGTTTTGTCAACGCAGAGTACCCTAATAGAGTGTGTACGCTTGAGAAATCCATTTATGGATTGAAACAAGCACCTCGTAGATGTAATCTTTGTTTCGATGAGAAAGACAAAGAGTTTGGTATTTCGAGGAGCGAAGACGAATCTTGTGTATATGTCAAGGCTAGTGGGAGTATAGTTAGCTTTTTGGTAGTGTATGTGGATGACATACTACTCATAGGAAATGACATCCCAACTCTGCAGGAAGTGAAGTCCTGGCTTGGGAAGTGTTTCGCTATGAAGGAACTTTGAGAAGCTGCCAATATCCTACAGAAAAGGATTTTTAGAGACAGGAGTAAGAGACAAATTGGACTTCATCAGAGTACCTACTTTCATACATGGTGCCCCCAATGTTACAGTCATCTATTCGACGTGCTGGTTAACCACACATGCTCCACCGAACTATGACAAACATCGGGTCACCCTTTGCTACCTTTGCTTAGAACCATTTAGTGTGTCGGTTAACCACACACGCTCCACTAACGTCTTCGCAAGAGTACAAAGTGTAATTTCATGGAATTGCATCAATTCACTTATGCCTAAAGTAACTAAGATTGGGAATTTTGTAAAAACATTTAGTCACTTTATACTTCATTATACTTTTAATGGAAAGGGTTTATCCTATCTACCCATTCGGCTAACGACCCTTCACCAATCAAGGAAGCGGTGGGTGAGAGTGGACACCCATTACACGGCCATTTTATAGGCCATAACCTTATACCTGTTGGATAAGGTGTCTAAGTCCATAACTATTTCTGGTCAGTACTTGATCCGACCCGGCATGGTCCATTTGGGTTGCATGGCACCATGCAATTGGATAGACTAAATGAGAGGAGTAACACTTGGAGATTATTAATATATTATAAGTTCTAATATATTAATAATATTATTTGATTAGTTTGATCAAAGAATTAATTTGGAATTAATTAAGTGATCAAAAGTTAACTAATTAAATATGTGGGTTGATTATGTAAATCATTCATATCTTGTATAGTGGGCTAAGAGGCTCCATGGATTATCAAGTTGGGTTCTACCCATAGGATGCTCCATGGATGCTCTATGGGAGTTACAAACCCATGGGTCATGGAAATGAAGAGTCATGACACATTAGGGTTTACATGGTGTAACCCTAGATGTGTCAACACTATATAAGAGTCCCATTCTCCACCAAAATCGGCTACACATAAGAAAAAAGAGGGCTAGGCCGATTTCAAGTAGTGTGTATTCTCTCAAAAGTCTTTCAAGAGCATTTGGTGTTGTGTGAAGCATTTTAGGCATCACACTTGGGGTGCTAGGCTCACAAGGTTTCAAGGAACATAAGCAACAACAAGGTAAGTTATTCTATCTTTCATTCAAGTTAGAAATTGTTCCCCATGTATGCTAGATAGGAATATAACCTTGGAATTCAACTTTGCATGATAATTAGACAAACATAGATCCAAGGTTATAAGGGTTGCATGTACACTTAGGAAGTGTTAGAATGCTCAAAAACCCATCAGTGGTATCAGAGCCTAGGCTTGTTTGTTTGTTATTTCTGCTTAAAAGTTGAAAAAAGTCGAAAAACTTGCTGTCTGCCTGATGAACTCGCCGAGTCCATGGGGAGACTCGCCGAGTTCACTTGTATCTTCAACCTACTCGCCGAGTAGGTTCATGCACTCGGCGAGTAGGAGCCACAGAGTGCAGATTTTCGACTTTAGTTGCTGGAAATGGACTAGAAACATTACCCTAAACTGTTTTGGTACTTGAAAACTTGTTTTAGATGGTGTAATGTCTTTGCTAATCCATTTACAACAACTAGTTATCAAAATTACAAAGTTTTAAGTTTAATTTTGATTCATGAAAGTGTTCATATTCTTGTTCTTGATCTTATGATGTTTAGATGAGCATAGGAATTATTTGTAACCTATGTGGTAGTTTAATTCTTGATCATAATGTGTTTTAATGGAGTCCATAACTTGTCCTCAAGTTATGGAAAACCAAAAGTCACATGAGTTAAAACCATTAAAAGAACACAAGAGTTAGAAAAATGAAGAGTCTTCATTTTTATTACTCTAATAAACTCATAAGTTACAAGAAATGAAAAGTTTTGAAAGTTTACAAAACTTGCCCTCAAGTTTTGGAACAAGTAAAGTTATGTTAAAAACTTTAGTTCCAACCCTTAGAATTTTAAAAGTTAAAATTCAACCCTTATACTTATATTATTATGATTTAATAATTATATATATATATATATATATATATATATATATGTATAAGAACAAAGTCGTCTTACCGCTAGTACGCCTCATTCACGAAGCCGATCTATAAGGTGGGTATAAGGTTGTTGCCTATAAAATGGCAACTTAATGGGTGTCCACTCTCACCCACCGCTTGCTTGACCGGTGGAGGGTCGTTAGCCGAGTGGGTAAGACAAGGACTTATAAATTCTCATTAAAAGTATGATGAATATTATAAAGTAACTAAATGTTTTATTAAATTCCCAATCTTAGTTACTTTAGGAAAAATGTGAATAAGGTGCTAATCCATGAAATTACACTTTACACTTTGTTTAAGTCGTTGGTGGAGCGTGTGTGGTTAACCGGCACACTAACTTGGACTTTACAAGGTAGGTAAAGGGTGACTTAAGGTTTATTATAGTATCGGTGGAGCGTTTGTGGTTTACCGTCACATCGATTGAGTGATAAACTTTAAGGGTACCAAGTGATTTGCATGGTTACTTCACACCTCGTTTTGTGATCCTCGGTATCCCAGTCACAAAACTTGGAAGGCACACTCGAGATTGAAACATGCCTTTGAAAAGTTCATTGAATCTCAAAGAATCTAGGAATTTCTAAGAACCAATCAAAAACCTAATATTTAATATTTCGGTTTTCGTGGTGGAAATTGGTGAATCGTCATTCACCTACCTTTCAAATATGTTATAGCTTGGATTACGGCATACCTCTTCTAAGTTATAAAATATTGTGATTGGATCCTAGCCTTAATATTACAATTGGGTGTTTTATTAAGGACTCTCTTAATATCTAAACTAATCTTGTCCTTTTCTTTCAGATGTCTTTAAACAATGCTGCTTCTGGCTCTAACCCTAATGGCTCCTTTACCCTTATGAACTTGTGTGGGAAAGTTACTTTTGATGGATCCAACTTCAATGAGTGGATCAGAAACATCAGGATGATTACCCGCTACGAGGACAAAGAATATGTCCTTGACAAGGAGCTTAAGGAGAT
Organism: Lactuca sativa; assembly: GCF_002870075.4. NCBI lineage: Eukaryota > Viridiplantae > Streptophyta > Magnoliopsida > Asterales > Asteraceae > Lactuca > Lactuca sativa. The sequence continues at coordinate 133,172,128 of NC_056627.2, read as the reverse complement.
TGATGAGACCACTGAAACTCCCCAGGAGATCGCTAACTTTCAGGCACATGAAAGGGATGCTACGAAAGTGGCATGCATCATGATGGCCACGATGACAGCGGAACTCCAAAAGTCTTATGAGGATTTCTACCCTTATGAAATGCACCAAGATCTGATGGAAAGATACCATCAAAGTGCACGACAAGAGAGGTATGAAATCATCTGCTCCATGATAACAACCATGATGAAGGACGGGGAATCCGTCACGAGCCATATGCAGAAAATGTAAAGGTATGTGGATCGATTGCTGAAGCTTAATGTGAACTTCCCTGAGGAGCTTGCAATAGATATCATTTTGCACTCCTTACCATCGTGTTATGATCAATTCCGCATGACATATCACATGAATAAGGAAGAGGTCACACTCAGCAAACTTCAGGGACTTCTCAAGACCGCAGAAATAGGTCTTAAGGGGAAGTCGGTTGTTAACACTCCTACTCCAAACTCTACTCCGGTTTTGGCAATCGGGAAAAGTAGAGGGAAGAAGAGAAAGAGCTCTTCTAAGGGTACCAAGGCTCGGACCCTTGATGGCTCTTCTTCAAGTGGAACCAAGAAAGGTTTCGTCACTCCTTCTTCTGACCCAAAAGAGGTTGAATGCTTCTATTGCCATGAAAAATCACATTGGAAGCGGAACTGCCCAAAATACCAGCAAGATGTGAAGGATGGGAAAGTTAAACCCAACCATGCAGGTATTTACACTATCATTTCTAATAACTCACCCCATTCTAAATCTTGGGTCCTTGATACCGGTTGTGGTATTCATATTTGTTGTGACTTGCAGGGACTAAGAAGAAGTGAGAATGTGGAGCAAGGAAGAATAAACTTAATCATGGGGAATAGGAAAGCTTTACCTGTCACCAAGATTGGAGTTTATACTTTATCGCTAAGTAGTGGGTTTAGTTTAGATTTGAATAAGTGTTGTTATTCTCCAGAAATGGCAAGAAATATTATTTCCTTTCATGCATTGTATAAACAAGGTTTCACCTTTTCGTTTGATAATGAAGTTGGTTCGATTAATGCTTTCTTTAATAATGTTCTTTATTTTAAAGCATTACCTTGTGATGGCGTGTATGAAATAGTATATGTGGTTGATAACTTAGGAAATAATGTATTGTGTATTGATTCTGTTAATAATAATAACTTGGATAAAGCATCATTATGGCATTGTCGTCATGGACATATAAGCAAGAAACGCATAGGCCAACTCCAAAAGGATGGAGTCTTGGAGTCATTTGACCTAAAGTCAGATGATAGTTGCGAATCATGCTTACTTGGAAAAATGACAAGGTCACCCTTCACAGGCTCGTGTGAGATGGGTGAAGGTTTGTTGGACCTTGTACACACGGATGTGTGTGGACCATTCAAACATGCCACAAGGGATGCTAATCGTTAGTATTTGACTTTTACTGATGATTACAGTAGATATCGATATGTCTACTTGATCAAGCATAAGTCAGAGACTTTCGAAAGGTTTAAGGAATTTAAACAGGAAGTCGAGAATCAATTGGGCAGGAATATTAAGATGCTTCGATCTGATCGTGGTGGTGAGTATCTTAGTTCAGAGTTCCTTGACTATCTAAGGGAATGTGGGATAGTCTCACAATTGACACCTCCCAGGACACCACAGTTGAATGGTGTGGCTGAGAGGCGTAATCGAACCTTGCTGGATATGGTTCGTTCCATGATGATTCGAGCTTCGCTACCAATGTCATTCTGGGGGTATGCCTTAGAGACTGCCGCCCATATCCTTAATCTAGTCCCTACAAAGAAAGTTGCCAAAACTCCTCACGAGATGTGGACTGGTAAAGTACCCAAACTAGATCACATCAAGATTTGGGGTTGCGAGGCTTTCGTGAGACGCGAGACTCATGATAAGCTCGAACCCCGAAGCGAGAGGTGTATTTTCATCGGCTACCCACATCAATCCTTTGGTTACCTCTTCTACAGACCTAGTGAAAATGTGGTCTTTGTAGCTAGGAGGGCTTTCTTTAGAGAGAGAGAGAGAGTTCATAAGCCAAGGAAACAGTGGGAGGCAAGTTGATCTTGAAGAAATTCAAGAGTCAAGCGGTGAAGGAACTTCAAACCCTAGCACTCAACTTGAGGAGGAAACTCCTGTTGAGCCAATTGACAAGTTTGTACCTCTAAGGCGGTCCACAAGGGTTAGGAATGCTCCTGAGCATTACTATGGATTCCACATTACTGCAGAAGGTGATACACTTATCAGTGATGAGACACTGATAGGTCTGGATGAACCTAGCAGTTACACGGAAGCCATGGCAGGCCCTGAGTCAGCCAAGTGGAAAGAGGCAATGGACAGCGAAATACAGTCCATGTATGACAAACAAGTTTGGAACTTTCTTGAGAATGTACCATGTCGTAAGACAGTTAGGTGCAAATGGGTCTTCAAGAAGAAGACCGACATGGATGGTAAAGTACACACTTATATGGCAAGACTGGTTGCAAAGGGCTTCTCTCAAATTCCTGGAGTGGACTATGATGAGACCTTTTCTCCAGTAGCCAAGATTAAGTCTATTCGGGTTCTATTGGCCATAGCTGCATTTCATGACTATGAAATATGGCAAATGGTTGTCAAAATTGTTTTCCTTAATGGAATGTTGGCTGAAGATGTTTACATGATTAAGCCAGAGGGTTTTGTCAGCAACGAGTACCCTAATAGAGTGTGTAAGCTTGAGAAATCCATTTATGGATTGAAGCAAGCACCTCGCAGATGGAATCTTTGCTTTGATGAAAAGGTCAAGGAATTTGGCTTTTCTAGGAGTGAAGATGAGTCTTGCGTGTATGTCAAGGCTAGTGGGAGTATAGTTAGCTTTTTGGTGTTGTATGTGGATGACATACTACTCATAGGAAATGACACCCCAACCCTGCAGGAAGTTAAGTCCTGGCTTGGGAAGTGTTTCTCTATGAAGGACCTAGGAGAAGCTACCTATATTCTAGGGATAAGGATCTTGAGAGATCGGAGTAAAAGACTAATTGGACTTAGTTAGAGTACCTACTTGGATAAGGTGCTGAAGAGATTCAGCATGCAGGACTCCAAGAAAGGAGAGTTACCCATCCAGAGTAACGCCAGATTGAGTAAGACACAAAGCCCTAGCACTGAGGCTGAGATAGCAGAAATGAGTCGAATACCTTATGCTTCGGCAGTAGGATCGATCATGTATGCTATGACGTGTACTCGACCTGATGTAGCCTTTTCCCTGAGCATGGTTAGCAGGTATCAGCCAAACCCTGGCAAGGCACACTGGACTGGGTAAAGAATATCCTCAAGTACCTACGGAGGACTAAGGACTGGGTCCTTACCCTCGGTGGGAGTGATGAGTTGAGAGTTGTAGGGTATAGTGATGCTAGCTTCCAGACTGATAGGGATAATTTCCGCTCTCAGTCGGGCTGGGTCTTTACCCTAAATGGAGGAGCAATTTCTTGGAAGAGTTCCAAGCAAGAGACAGTGGCTGATTCAACTTGTGAATCAGAGTATATTGCAGCTAGCAAGGCGGCAAAGGAGGCGATATGGCTGAAGAACTTCATTGGAGACCTTGGAGTTGTACCAGCTATTAAAGAGCCAATGGAAATTTTCTGTGATAGTGAAAGTGTTGTTGCCTTAGCCAAGGAACCGAGGGATCACGGGAGATCCAGACACATCGACAGAAAATACCATTTTATCAGACATCGGATAGAAGAAGGACTCCTCATGGCAAAGAGGGTATCATCGGATGAGAACCCAGCAGATCCCCTCACGAAGGGACTGACTCGGGTTAAGCATCTCCAGCATGCTTGGAGCATAGGGTTGAAGGATGATATTAGATTTAGTACTTAGATAACCTTGAAATTTGTAAAGTGTAATTGACATTAGATGATGAATATAAAGTGTTTTATTTATGAGTAAAGTGTTACTATCTCTTGTCGATCGTTTACTATATTTCTTTTGCATGTTTTGACTTCCAGAATAATTTCGTTTGGTATAACATATTATTCAAACCTCCACAGTCGGTCATATGTCAGAAGTAGGTATGAATCAAGACTGTCATGATTGGTTGCAGAGGTCTAAGGTGTTGGACAAGGCTACAACAATCATGAGTGCTCATAAGTTCTGAGCATTGGACACAACCCACGCTCACTTGAATCACTTCATGGAATTCTATCTCGAGTGATTGTGAGACGGTAATATCATATAAGTCTTCAAACCTAGAGATATGATTTGTTACTTACAAGTTGGTTATGCATTGATTGTACGAAAACGCATTAGTAACTCGATGTTATAAAACGTGCTTTTTTGTATAATTCAATGAGTGGTAGAACAAACATATGAGTCGAAGTTTATCTGTTCCTTCTTGGATTAGAAGTTGATATCTGGGCCCCTCGATGATTTTGTTTTGACCTATGTACCGGGCCCGGTCAGAACTAGATGTGTTCAATTAAGTTCTTTGTCAAACAAATCGGAAATCAAGAAACAAACTGTTGGACAATAAGTAAGACATTGTTCCATGTATTTGTCCGGCTGATATTTAGAACAGAGGATTATATGATCACTTATCTTAAATGGCGTATCAACATCTTCTCAGTTCTGAGAGATCTTGAAAGAGCTACGATTGTCGGTCAGTTCCTGAAGTACTGGAGTTATAGTTATTAGACTTATCCAAGTGGGAGACTGTTGGATAAGGTGTCTAAGTCCATAACTATTTCTGGTCAGTACTTGACCTGACCCGGCATGGTCCATTTGGGTTGCATGGCACCATGCAATTGGATAGACTAAATGAGAGGAATAACACTTGGAGATTATTAATATATTATAAGTTCTAATATATTAATAATATTATTTGATTAGTTTGATCAAAGAATTAATTTGGAATTAATTAAGTGATCAAAAGTTAACTAATTAAATATGTGGGTTGATTATGTAAATCATTCATATCTTGTATAGTGGGCTAAGAGACTCTATGGATTATCAAGTTGGGTTCTACCCATAGGATGCTCCATGGATGCTCCATACGAGTTACAAACCCATGGGTCATGGAAATGAAGAGTCATGACACATTAGGGTTTACATGGTGTAACCCTAGATGTGTCAACACTATATAAGAGTCCCATTCTCTACCAAAATCGGCTACACATAAGAAACAAGAGGGCTAGGCCGATTTCAAGTAGTGTGTATTCTCTCAAAAGTCTTTCAAGAGCATTTGGTGTTGTGTGAAGCATTTGAGGCATCACACTTGGGGTGCTAGGCTCACAAGGTTTCAAGGAACATAAGCAAAAACAAGGTATGTTATTCTATCTTTCATTCAAGTTAGAAATTGTTCCCCATGTATGCTAGATAGGAATATAACCTTGGAATTCAACTTTGCATGATAATTAGACAAACATAGATCCAAGGTTATTAGGGTTGCATGTACACTTAGGAAGTGTTAGAATGCTCAAAACCCATCAATACCCCCCCCCCCCCCCTTATAGATCGGCTTCGTGAATGAGGTCTACTAACGATAAAACTAGCAATTAAAGTTTGATATATATATATATATATATATATATATATATATATATATATAGTATAAGGGTATATTTTACACTTTTAAAATACTAGGTGGTCTAATTTAATAAATTACACTTTTAATTTAATTAAATGTAAACCATATCACTATGGATTTATTAACTTTCTTTTAATGATACACTTAATTAATTTAATAAAACCATAAGGGTGCAATTTGAACTTTTTCAAAATTAAGGTTTTAGAATTTAACATTTTAAACTTTTAATCAAAATTTAAATTCCAAAACTTGAGGAAAAGTTTTGAAACTTTTCAAAACATAAGGGTTTAGAATTTAAATATTTCAAAATTGAACTTTTTAATCAAAATTTTAAATTCCAAAACTTGAGGGCAGGTTTTGAAACCTTTCAAAACTATTAGATCAAAATACAAATAAGGCAATTAAATAATTAATTGGTGATTATCTAATTATGACCTAATTCAATTTCATGCAAGATAATGATCAAATAATCCAAAAAAATTAACATTTATCATATAAGGAAGTAAATATTTGATTAATTTGAAATTATCTTTTATTTTGGTAAGGATAATCATCCAATATCAATAAAATTTGTAATTTATCAATAAAAAATGATTTGGCAATTATCCCATAGCAAAATAGGCATGAAATCCTGAGAATCCCTCTTCCTGACAGCATGACTCGCCGAGTTCCCATAGGGACTTGCCGAGTTCATCCTACTCGATGAGTTCACTTTAGGACTCGACGAGTTTGTCAGAGGAGCAAAAAATCGATTTTCTAAGCATGAATGAAACACAAAGCATCAATACAATAGAAACCAATCAAATCTCTGATACCACTGATGGGTTTAGGCCATAAGAACATCCTATGTGCTCATGCAAACCCTAATATTTGGATCTAGGTTTCTCTATTGTACATGCATTCACCCCAAGACTTTAAACCCTATATCTAGCATGTGATAATCAATATTAACATAATAATAGGGTTTAGATCTTACCTTGATTGTTATGTAGCAATAATAGTCTCAAATCCTCCTTCTAATTTGCTTCTGAAAGCTTAGAGTCACAAGATTCACTCCTCTAATGGCTCACAAACACCAAGAGCAAGAGGATGAATAAGGAGAAGAAGAGAGGCACCCAAAAACGTCTAGAAACCCTAAGGAATTAGTTTTCCACGTTTTTGGTTCCCTAGGGGTCCTTAAATATGTGAGGCAATTAGGGTTATCTAACAAGGAAACCCTAATTTGACTGCTTAGGCCCTTAGAAGCCCATGGACTCCCTCCTTAGAGGCCTTGGACGATTTGTAATGGGTTTCATCATAGAATTCGTCTAGTCCTCTAATATGGAGTCCATTAGCCCAATATTCAACTATCACACAATTGATAGTTCTAGCCCCTAAGTTTAATTAATCTCTTTTAGCCTCAAAATTAACTCTTAATTAATTATTGACTAATATTAATTAAACAATATGATTTCTCCTTTAATATATTATTCTCATAATAAATTAATAAATCATAATTAATCCTCTCTCTCCATAATTCATCATATCAAGTTGCTTTAGTGAAGGCAACCCAAAAGAACCATGCACCATCGGGTCAAGTACATACCAAAATAGTTATGGACTTAGACACTAATCCAACAAAAGATGTTGATATCCGATCGAGGAGGAGAGTATCTTAGTATCGAGTTCCTTGACTATCTTAAGGAATGTGGAATTGTTTAACAATTGACGCCTCATAGGACACCACAACTTAATGGTATGGCTGAGAGGCGCAATAGAAGCTTGATAGACATGGTTCGTTCCATGATGAGTCGAGATTTGTTACCTGTCTCATTTTGGGGGTTTGCCTTAGAGACTGCCGCCAATATCCTTAATCTAGTCCCTACCAAAAAGGTTTCCAAAACACCTCATGAGATGTGTACATAAAAGGTTCCGTCGTTAGACCACATCAAAGGTTGGGGTTGCAAGGATTTCATGAGACGCGAGACTCACGACAAGATCGAACCTTGGAGTGAGCAATGTATTTTCATCGGCTACCCACATAAGTCTTTTGGATATCTCTTTTATATACCGAGTGACAATGTTGTGTTCGTTGTGAGGAGATGAGTCTTTCATGAGAGAGAGAGAGAACTCATATGGCAAGGGGAAAGTGTGAGGCAAATTAACCTTGAACAACTTCAAGATTCAAGTGGTGAAGGAACCTCAAACACTAGCAATCAACCTGAGGAAGAAACTCTGGTTGAGCCAATTGACGAGTTCGTACCTCTGTGACGTTCCTGTAGAGTTGGTGCTCTACCTGTGTTATATGGTTTTCATATAACAGCTGAAGGTGATACATTTATCAGTGATAGCACACTGGTTATTTGGATGAACCTAACAACTACAAAGAAGCCATGGAAGGCCCCGAGTCTACAAAATGGAAAAAGGCTATGGACAACGAGATTCATTCCATATATAACAATCAAGTTTGGAAGTTGGTTGACAATGTATTGGGTCGTAAGACAGTCGGGTGCAAATGGATCTTCAAGAAGAAGAATGACATGGATGTGAAAGTACACACATATAAAGCACGACTGGTTGCAAAGGGCTTTACTCAAACTACGGGAGTTGAATATGATGATACCTTCTCACCAGTAGCGATGATTAAATCTATAAGGGTTTTGCTAGCCTTAATTGCATTTCATGACTATGAAATATGGCAAATGGATGTCAAAACCGCTTTCCTTAATGGAACGTTGGCCGAAGATGTTTACATGAGCCAGTCAGTGGGTCTTGTCAATGCAAAGTACCCTAATAGAGTGTGTAAGCTTGAGAAATTCATTTATGGTTTAAAACAAGCATTTCGCAGATGGAATCTTTGTTTTGATGAGAAAGTCAAAGAAATTGGATTTTCGAGAAGCGAGGATGAGTCCTGTGTATATGTCAAAGCTAGTGGGAGTATAGTGAGCTTTCTGATATTATATGTAGATGACATACAACTCATAGGAATCGACATCCCGACCTTGTAGGAGGTTAAGTCCTGGCTTGGGATGTGTTTTGCTATGAAGGACCTTGGGGAAGCTGCTTACATCCTAGGCATAAGGATATTGAGAAACAGGAGTAAAATACTAATAGGACTTAGTCAAATTACCTACTTTGACAAGGTGTTGAAGCATTTCAGCATGGATAACTCCAAGAAGGGTAACTTACCTATCCAAATCAATACCAAGCAGAGTAAGACTCAGAGTCTGATTATATAGGCTGAGATAGCAGAGATGAGCCGAATACCATAGGCTTCCGCAGTTGGCTCTATCATGTATGTTATGACTTGTAATCGCCCTGATGTGGCCTTTTCTTTGAGCATTGTTATCAGATATCAAGGGAATCCTGGTAAAGCTCATTAGACTATAGTTAAGAAGATTCTTTAGTACCTGTGAAGGACTAAGGACTCGGTCCTTATCCTCGGTGGGAGTGATGACTTGAGAGTGACAGGGTATAGCGATGCCAACTTCCAAACCGAAAGAGATAATTTCGGCTCTCAGTTGGCTTGGGTGTTTACCATGAATGGAGGAGCAGTGACATGGAAAAGTTCCAAGCAGGAGACTGTAGCTGATTCAACGTGCGAATCAGAGTACATAGCAGCAAGCGAAGCATCGAAGGAGGCGATATGGTTGAAAAACTTCATCGGAGACCTTAGAGTCATACCATCCATAAAGGAGCCTATGGATATTTTCTGCGATAATGAAGGGACCGTTGCCTTAACCAAGGAAACCTCGTGGTAAAGGGGATATCGTCAGAGGATAACCCATCAGATCCACTTACAAAGGGACTAACTAGGGTTAAGCACTTGCAGCATGCAATGGGCATTGGACTAACAGACGATATTCATTTTAGCGGTTAGATAAGTAGAAACTTGTAATAGCTAAATTGTAATTCACATTTGATGATTAAATAAAAGGGTTTTTATTTATAAGTAAAGTTACTGTCTTGTGCCAATTATTTACTATTGTTTCACTTTTCATGTTTTGACTTCCAGAATAATAAAATTATTCAAACCATCCACAGTCGATCATACGTTGGAAGTATGTATGAAAGAAGACTTTCATGAGTTGGCTTGTAGATTTTCTAAGGTGTTAGACATAGCAAAAGTTTGCTATACCATTCATGAGTGCTCCTGAAATAAGATTTTGAGAATTGGATTCAACCCGTGCTCATCTGAATTACTTCATGGAGTTTATTACGAGTAATTGTGAGACGATAATACCATATAGTTTTCAAACAAAGATATATGAGTTGTTGAGTACGAGTTGGTTACGCATTGAAGGCACGAAAACACATAAGTAATTTATGTTATAAAACATGTCGTTGTGCATGATTTGATGAGTAGTTAGTACAAGCATATAAGTCGAACTAAGAGTATTAAAATCGATATCTTGGGCCCCTTGATGAGTCTATTTTGATTAAGTGTCGGGCCCGGTCAGAACTAAATTGATGTGTTCAGTTATGTTCTATGTCATTCAAAAGCGATATCTTGGGCCCCTCAATGATTCTATTTTGATTATGTGTCGGGCCCAGTCAGAACTAAATTGATGTGTTCAGTTATGTTCTATGTCAGGCGAATCTAAAATTGGGAAAGAAATTGCAGGACAATAAGTATGACTATGTTCCAAGTGTTTGTCCGCATAATTATCTTGAGAACAGAGGATTATATGATCCCTTATCTGAAGGACGCGTCACTGACTAGGTCAGAGTTTGATTGCGGCTTTTGAAATCTTACGATTGCTAAGTGGGATCCTGAAGTCGCATTGGCAGCTATGGTTATTAGATTTATCCAAGTGGGAGACTGTTCGATTTGGTGTCTAAGCCCATCACTATAACTGGGATGTACTTGACCCGATTGTAGCATGGTCCTTTTGGTTTTCCTTCACCGGTGCAATTTGATATGATGGACTTTTGAGAATAAGGTTATTTATGATTTATTAATATATTACAAGTATAATATATTAATATGAAATCATATTATTTAATTAATATTGATCAAGAATTAATTTGGAGTTAATTTTGTGGTCAAAAGAGACCAATGAAATATATGGGGATTAATTATGTAAATCAATGATTCTTATAGTATGGGCTAAATAATCTGTGATTGTTTAGATGGGATAAACCAATGAGATAATCCGTGGATAGTCCATGGAGGTTAAACCCATGGAGCATATGAATGTGAAAGGTCATGGAGCATTAGGGTTTGCATGAATGTAACCCTATCTTAGCAACACTATAAAAGCATAACCTAGTCCCAAAATCGGCTACCCCATTCATTCTAAGAGAGTGAAGTTGATTTTGTGCTAAATAACTTATTCTCTCAAGCCTCCTCTTGCATATTGGTGTTTGTGAACCATTAGAGGCATCACACTTGAGGTGCTCAAGCTTTCAAAGGTCAAGAACTACAAGTTCTTCAAGAGGTAAGTCATCTAACTAGTTGTATTATTCAATTGTTCAATTGTATGCTATTTAGGGAGAATGCTTTGGAATAATTGAAACTGAACGTATAATTAGAGAAAACATAGATCCAAAGAATTTAGGGTTGCATGTGCACCATAGGAGTGTTATAGTGCTTAAAACCCATCGTTTTTATCTTCCTACCCAATTGAATATCCACTTCTTGGTTAAACTCTTTGAACTTTTCAAAGGTTTCCGACTTGTGCTTGATTAAGTAGATATATCCATATGTGTTATAATCATCGGCAAAGGTTACATAGAAGCGATTAGCATCCCTTGTGGTGGATCTAAAGGGTCCACACAAATCGGTGTGTAAGAGATCCAACAAACTCTCACCTCTTTCACAAGTACCAGTGAAAGTTGACTTGATCATCTTTCCAAGCAAACAAGATTCGCACGAGTCATTCGACTTTAAGCCAAATGACTCCAACACTTCATCCTTTTGGAGTTGGTCTATGCACTTCTTTTTGACATGTCAAAGACGACAATGCCACAAACATGCATTGTCCAAACCATTGGACGAATCAATATGCAATACATTATTTCCTAAGTTATCTACAACCATCATAGTTTCATATATACCATTACAAGGCAATGCTTCAAAATAAAACTTATCATTATAGAACCAATTTCATTATTAAACGAAAATCTAAAACCTTGTTTATACAAACCATGAAAAGAAATAATGTTTCTCACCATATCCGACGAGTAGCAACAATTATTCAACTCTAAACCTAACCCATAACTAAGCAATAAAGAATAAACTCCAATCTTGGTGATAGGCGTTGCTTTCCTATTCCCCGTGCTCAAGTTCATCTTCCCGGGTTCCACATCCTTACTTCATTTTAGACCCTACAAATCAGAACCAATGTTAAAACCACATCCTCTCTCAACGACTTAAGAATTAGCATGTGATGAGTTGTTAGATTGAATATTATAAATACCTGCGAAGGTGGGATTTATCTTCCCATCCTTAATGTCCTGCAAGTATTTAGGGCAGCTTCGTTTCCAATGCCCTTTTTCATGACAATGGAAGCACTCTGCATCCTTTGGATTGGAAGAGGGAGCAGCATAACAACCTTTGGACCCACTAGAAGAGGATCCATCATGAGACTTTCCATTGTGATTCTTGAAAGGAGCTTTCTTTTTCTTTCCCTTCCCATGTCCAATTCACAGGACTGGGGAAATAGCAGTAGGAGTGGGTACAATAGATTTTCCTTTCAAACTACTTTCAGTAGTTCTGAGAAGGCCTTGACTCTATCTTAGAGCGACTTCCTGCTTGTTAATATGATAAGTCATTCTGAACTGATCATAATAGGGAGGTAAAGAGTGTAGGATGATATCAATATCCAACTCTTCATCAAACTTGACATTCAACTTCAGCAAGCAGTCCACATATTTTTGCATCCTTTGCAAGTGAGTCATGATGGACTCTCCATCCTTCATCTTTATTATTATCATGGAGGCAATGATTTCATACCTTTCTTTTCGAGCACTTTGATGGTACCTTTTCATCAAGTTTTGGTGCATCTCGAAAGGCCAGAAGTTCTCGTAGGATTTCTGAAGTTCAGAAGTCATAGTGGCTAGCATGATGCGCGACACCATTGTCGTGTTCTTCTCATGAGCCCTATACTCAGCCAGTTGCTCAGGAGTAGCGGTTTCTTCATCAATCTCCTTTAGCACTTTTTCGTGGACATATTCCTTTTCCTCGTAGAAAATGGCCATGCGAATGTTTCGAATCAAGTCATTGAAATCGACCTATCGAAAATAACCCTCCCACATAAGTTCATGAGGGAGAAAGAGCCAAAAGCATTTGGAGCGTTGTTTAAAGTAGACATCTAAAAAGAAAGGACAAGTTTCATTAGATAGAAAATCATTAATATAACACCCAAACATAATATTAATGCTAAGACCCAACACAATATTTCACAATTCGGAAGAGGGATGCCGTAATCCAATTGCAAAATATTTGAAGGTAAGTAAAAGACGATTTACCAATTTCACCAACCAAATCTAAAATTTTAAAGATTAAGTTTTATGAAATTTCTAGTTCTTTGAGATTCATTGAAATTTTCAATGGCATGTTTAAATCTCGATTATTCCCTTCAAGTTTGTAACTGGGGTACCGAGGATCACAAACTAGGTGTGAATAACCATTCAAATTTGCTTGGCACTCTTGAGTCATTTACCACCTAATCAATGTGTCGGTAAACCACACACACTCCAATGATCTATGAAAATTCTTGAGCTACCCTTTGCCACCCTTGTTAGTCCGTATTAGTGTGTCGGTTAACCACACACACTCCAATAACGACTTCGCAAGGTGCAAAGTGCAATTTCATGGAATAGCACCATTTTCACATTTTTCCAAAAGTAACTAAGATTGGGAATTTAGAAAAATATTAGTTACTTTTATAATTATCATTATACTTTTTAATTAGAACCGTTCGGCTAACGACCCTCCACTAGGATAGGAAGCGGTTGGTGAGAGTGGACACCCATTCAATCACCATTTTATAGGCAATTTCCTTATGCCCCCTTATATACCAGCTTCGTGAATGAGTTCTACTAGAGGTAAGACTGACTAAATTATACATATATATATATATATATATGTGTGTGTGTGTGTGTGTGTATACATATATATATATATATATATATATATATATATATATATATATAAGTATTAAGCTTTTAATATTATAATAGTATAAGGGTTGAATTTTACACATTTAAAACTCTAGGGTTTAGAATTTAAATATTTTAAAATTAAAACCTTTTAATCATTTTTTTAAATTCAAAAACTTTAGGGGGAATTTTGAAACTTTTCAAAACTCTTGGATCAATTTTAAAACAATTAAATTAATCATATAATTAACTATATCACAAAACTGATCTAATCTAATTTCATTTAGCAATATGATTCAAATTCTACAAATAATTAATTCTATCATAAAACCAAGTAATTATCTTAAAATTTCACAATCATCATTCAATTGGATGAGGATAATCATTACCTTATCAGTAAAATCGAATTTTATGAGTCAAAATAGTTTGTGGTAATGATCCTAATCCAATTCTGGCCAAAGGAAATGAAAAACTGCAAATAGATGATCCAACTCGTCGAGTTCCTTCATAGGACTCGTCGAGTTGGCTCGACTCGTCCAGTTCCTTGATAGGACTCGTCAAGTCAAGCAGTTAGTGTCCAAAAATGAAAATTTTCCATCTTTGAAAACAACACACTTGCATCAATATAACAGATAACACCCTAGTCTCTGATACCACTTATAGGTTTTGAGCACAATAACAATCCTATGGTGCACATACAACCCTAATGCTTTGGGATCTAAGTTTTCTCAAGTTATACTTGCAACATTCATTTTTCCAAAGCATATAACCTAGCTAGCATGCAATTGAAGATATACAACATAAAAACTAGTTAGATGAATACCTCTTTATTGTAGCTTTTAATTCTTAGCCTTTCAAGAGCTTAGAACCTCAAGTGTTATACCTCAAATAAGTTACAAACACCAAAAGCAAGTGGAGGCTTATAAGAGAGAGGTTAGGAAGCAAAAATTGGCTAGGGTTTCACCTTGGAATCCTTATGGCCGATTTTAGTGATGTTAAGGGTTACTTTTATAATATGGAATTCCTAGATTTTCTTACATGTAAACCCTAATTCACCATGACTCTTCACATTTCATAGGCCCTTTGGACTAATCCTTCATGGACTCTAATATAGGTTTAGCCCACCCCTAATCAACATGGATCATTACCCCAAACTATAAGTATTACTGATTTACCTAATCAGTCACTACAAATTTAATCAGCCTCTTTTGATCACCAAATTAACTCTTGATCAACCCCAATTAAATAATATGATTTCACAATTAATATATTATTCATATAGTATTTTAATAAATCAAAAATAACCTCTTTCATAAATATTCATCCTATCTAATTGCTCCAGTGAAGGCAACCCAAAAGGACCATGTTACAATCACGTCAAGTACATATCAATTATAGTTATGGCCTTAGATACTTAATCCACTAACAAAACCTACTAAAGCATCCCTCGGCTTTCCTAGGTTCCCAACATCAGCCTTTCACCAGTTGCTGAAGAACTCCTCATAATGTCAGTTAGCTACCTCATGAACACAATCACATGCAACAAAGAGTAGATAATCCTTCAAGTAAAAGACTCATGCCTACAACGGTTAGACTCAAACGAGAGTTGTGCAATAAGATCAAATTCATCACTCTGATATTATCCAACCTTTGCCACATGTGACTAGATGTATTCACTCAATAGCTAACTCACATCACTTAGTTCCACATATCAGAAACCAAGCATCATTCATGGAGTAACACTCCAATCCATAGAATAACTGAAGAACATTCAAACTCACACACCACAAATCATGCTAGGAACTTCAACCCTCAATGTTGGTTTCCTTATGCATGAAAATTAGACACAGAACATGATCAAATCATACAATAGACCTATAAAGGAATCTCTCCTAGCATTCTATCATGGAAAAACTGAGCAGATCCCTAAGTAGCATGCGATTCACAGATTCACAGATCAAATCATACAAGATAACATCTATGAGTATTTTAGGAAAACTTACTCGAGCTGGGCCAATTGCACGCAACACACCCTTTCTTCTTTTAGAAAACAAATCCTTTTTTAAAAAATATATTTCTTTTTGAAAAACTTTACCAATTCCTCAGTTTGAGTTTAGACACACATGAGATTGTGCCCGAATCCCTCAAACCAAGGCTCTGATACCAACTTCTAACATCCCAAAAATGATGACTTAAAATTTTCGTTTTTAGATTAATAAATTACTAATACATATCATTTCCATAAAACCACGGTAATTTAGATTTTGCAAAACAACTTCAAATCAGAGTAAATCACAGAGTGCGGAAACTTATGGTGTGTGCTTTATAATCATCCCGATCTCTTCCATTTGAAAATAGAAGTATCTGAAACATAAAGTGAAAACCGTAAGCACAAAGCTTAATGAGTTCCCCAAAATACCACATACAACACAACACAAATAGACAACTATGTATTATCAACAACCGTGGGGACTATCAACAGTTTAAGTGGATAATAGCACGCCCGGCGGGTTATCAGCAACCCTGGAGACTATCAGCCGTCTCAGTCACATATAAACAACATAACATAATAATAATAGCTAGACCCAGCTGGTCATCACAAATACAACTATTCTACCACACAGGCACATAAAAACATGCGAGAGTCATAAAGAGAGCTATCATCCTACATACATAATTTAGTGAGCTGACATTGGTGCCTTCGACTGACGAGCACCGGGACAAGACTCACCTCGCACTGCCGAATAACACATATGATCCCTGGTTGTTGGCTGATAGATTCCCCGAACTGTAAATAATAAAACCACACTCAATTAACAATTGGGTTCCAATCCATAACCACAAATCCACACTCGGGGTAGAAAGACAATTTTACCCCTAACCGAGCTTGGTCCAAGACTAAGGCCAAAACTCACAATTTGAAAGACCCAAAAGCCAAATAATCAACCAAGACCCAAATACGGCCCAATCTTCCAAATTGGGCCCAAACCACTTACATGTGCCTTAACCTAAAGCCCAAACAATTTTCCTAGTCTAAAACTCTTGTACTCAGATGGCCCATTAAGAACTCAAACACCCACGCCCAAAAGCAAGCCCAACCATGAAGCCCAAATGCAAAAATCGACCTGACTAAGTACACATGGCGTATCCAGCTGTACACTAAGAGTACTCATTATTTGGCTTGTACGATGTGCGTACAGACTAGTATGTCCAACGTACTCATCCATTAAGCCGAAATCGAAATTAAGCTCTTAATGCTTAAGTCTAGAAGTCCAAACCACAGATCTGAGTCTACACAATTGTCTAGAACCATAAAGCCACTGACTTGGTGACACCATCTCATGTATGGGGGCTCCAAACCCTAAAGGAGGCAACTTTATACATCTAAAACCTCAGAAACACGATGAGTAGCAACTCATAGATCCTGGAGTGGTACCAAACCACTAGATCTCATTCTTGGGGCCAAAAAGGGACTGAAACTCACACATCCTAGATCTAAGCCAACAATGAACAAGATCAAAGCTTCTTACCTCAAACAAGCTAAAAACGAAGCACATTATCAAGATCCACAAGATCTTACTTGATCCACAACCATGCACCAAACTCCATCTTCTTGGAAAATGACCCAAAAACACCAAAATGCACATAATGAGCCCAAAACACCACCATGGAAGCTAAGGGACAATTTCTAGGGTTTAGGAGACTAGGAGGCTGGTAAAGATGCCAGCCAAACAGACTTAATATGCTTATATAGGGTACAACATCCAAATTAGAGTTTTCACTTTACCCCCTCGTACGCCTCGCATACTCCTCGTACGCCCAGCGTACGAGGTTCTCGTACATCTGATCCAAACCTCAAAGTATGCTAAGCGTACACCACATTATGAATAACGTAATGCCCTTTGCATCAGTACGTTGCACGTATGTAACGCCCGTGTTTCTAGGCTAGGCATTAATTTTGATGTAATAGTCTTGGTTAACCTTTGTAAATCGTTGTGAAATAATAAAAATGTATTATTTTGAGTGTTTTGTGTTCTACTCTTAATTGTGTGACTTAAATGAATTAAGAACAAGAAAAAGCATAATAATAAAATATTAGATAAGCCTGATAATGATACATGAGGACGTAGTGGCCGTGACAAGGATTCCGAATATATAAAGAATGCCGAAATCTAAGTTATAACGAAGAAGTTATGACTTGTCGAAGTTTCGCGACAAGAATCGGTACGACACTGCATGACGTAAACACTGAATTTACGATATAGCGATATTTAGCCTTAGTGATCTAAATGAAAGTCATAGAATACGATAAACCGAGAGCATTCATAAAAAGAACGACTAAATCTGACTTCGTTTGATGAAGTTATGATTTTTAGAAGTTTCGACTTAGCGGTATGCAGCCCAAAGTATGAATATGAGATCAAGTGATTTCTAGCCAAAACAATCTAAACTAGAATCGAAGATCTCGTTGATGGTAGTCCAACGGTAAAAAGACAGACGAAAACGAACGTCAGAGAAGTTACGAATTAATAATGGAGTTTTCCCGTCCCGGCCTACTAAAAATAATATAATAAAAATAAATACAAAATTAGCCGATGAAGTCTAAATGAAAGTTGTAGAGCATAATCTCACCTACGTGTGGATATAAAGAACGTTGAAAACGGAGCTCGTATGCGAAAGATATGAATTTCTGAAGTTCGGGACGCGAACCCCAACCCTGTGTCAGGGTTCACGACGTGAAAAGTGGGTTAACGATGTGAACTCAGTGGTGTGACCCTTCTGAGCCTGGCAGACCCAAGTTACAACTACGCAACTAATGATGTCCAAGGTCACGACGTGAATTGATTTTTCACGACATGAAAATCGAATAATCATCCCTATAAATAGAAACCGAAGGGCAACCAGCCACGATTGCTAATTCCTTCACTCTCACACTCCCGATACCCTCTCTAGCCCTCTTAAGGCACCCCCGAAGCCCCGGTATCATCCTAAGGCTCGAAGCAAGTCCCAAAACACCGAAGATCCCGAGAAGAAAAGAGGTTCTGAGCCGAAGCTCTGCCTGCGAGAAGCCCGATGTGAACATATTCTGGATTCATCGAAGAGTTACTAATTAAAGAGCCGTAGTGTTGTCCGAGCATCGTCTTATCAAGTGAGTGCATAGTCCCTTTCATATACACGATTTTAATACAAGTATTGATGAATGTATTAGATATATGATATGAGTAAGTGTGTAGTTGATTTCTAATAATACACATATATGTATTATACTCTATGAAATACGTGCTATGTGATTATATACTTTTTGTATCTGGTATGAGTATTAAATGAACATGTTATACATGTTTTAAGCTGTATATAAACAAGTATATTTTATCTACAAATATGTTGGGTAGATAGTGATGTGTGATGAAATAAAAATGATGAGAGGCCTCAATTTGTTGTTGATCTAGTCATCTAGCGGAGTATGGATGACAACCACAAACTCTTTCTAGACAATCTAGTGGAACGCTATCAGGTTCATAACCTGTAGATGTTATGAACGATGTGTTCACCGGTGTACTCTACCCCCTCATGGTTGACTTTAGGACATCTATTGTTGAGGAAACCCTTTTGCACTAATGTCCATCCTGATGAAAATCCTAGATTAGGTCCCTGGTAATAGTTGTTGTTTTAGGGACATAAAATGACGATAACAGGAATGGGTAATCGGGGTATTGTTGGTTGGTGAAATTAAATATAATTATTTATTGTGGGTTGAAAACCCTATATGCTCACCAGGCTCCCAAGCCCGACCCACTCAGTTTCATTTGTATTACAGGTAGTGGCGCGAGGGCATAAGATGCATGAATCATCAAGTTATTTTGTTTATAGGCCTGTAGTTGTGTAGAACTGTTGTAAGGCTTATAATGTGTTGTTTATGCTTTTAGTCTCTATCGGAACATGCCATCCCGAGTTTTGTTATATATGAAAATACATTTCTTTAAGGAATGCTTTGATAAATTTTATTTATCATATTTTGGTTTGGGAACAAATTCCGCAACTCTTTTAATCAAAGGATTACTCTGATAATTATTTCAAAAGAATAAATTAAATCGGTCTTTTCTGGTTGTGATTTTGGGGATGTCACAGTTGGTATCAGAGCATTAGTTTAAGCGAACTAGGAATTTGTAGGATTTCTAGACTTAAACTTAGAATGCTAAGTGAAGATTGTGAGATAAGTGTATATTGTATTTTAGACACGAGTACTAATTTATTTTAGGAAAGATGCCTAAAATGCTTTTATGTGCTAAATGTTATATGTTTGCCATATATGATATTATTTGTTCAGATCTACGGTTTGTTGCCAACCGGATCTGGAGACCTTATGTGTTTAGGATGCTAAGCGTATGAAGATGGTATTATAACTATCATGTAAATGTTTCGGAGTGATATGCACGATTTATTTATCTCTCATGGATTAGGATCTAATTTCACCTTATTCGATGCATAGATCAAAAATGGTAAGAATCAGAAGTGGCGTTGGAAACACAGATGAAAACAAGAATCAACCACCTATGATTGAGCATGTAGTGGTTGCAACAGTAGCACCTGAGCCAATGACAATGGTTGGGGTACAAGTGATTATCTAAATGATGTTGGATCGTCAAATGGAAGAAACTAGATGTCTGCTTCAGCGGAATCGTGAAGAACCTTCAATGTCGATTGAACAGCCCAAATTGAATGAAGGGCATTCGGAAGGAGGAAACTTCAGTGGGACTGTTTATCAAGCCAACCCACCAATTGTTAGGCAAATCAACCAGGATGAAGTAAATGATGGACCTGGGTGTAAGTACAAGGGTTTCATGGCATCCAAGCCACCATGTCTATCCGGAAGACCGACACCGGTGGAAGTTATACACTAGATCTCCGAGATGGAGACCATGTTCGAGAGTTGCGAATGCAACAACAGACAGAAGACCGCTCTTGCGATCCCTATAATAAAATCTGGCGTGTTGAGTTGGTGGAAGCTGTTAGATGACTCGATGCCCAAGGGAGAAGCGAGCAAGATGTCATGGGAAGACTTTGTGGTGAAACTCAAATTGCAATACTGCTCCAAGCAGGACCTTCTGGAAACCAATAATGAGTTTCAGAATTTGAAGAAGGGAAAAATGAGCGTTACTGAATACGCTTCTATTTTCACGGAAAATATGAAGCCTATTCCATATTTAGTTCCAACTGAACTCTCTAAGGTCAACAAGTTTGCCCTCGGACTACCAGCATACTTTGGTCCAATGGTTAAGCAAGTAACCACATTGAAAGCTGCCATCTGGGCAGCTAGAAATGTTGAGACCCAGATCAGGGAGAAGGGTCTGGAGAGGTCAGAGGTTGTTGAGAACAGGAAGTTCGACGGACCCTCGGGGTCCAGCAAAAAGGGTAAATTCTCGAAGTCTAGTTCGAGAGGAGGTGGAGGAGGCGAAGTGAAATGGTGCGACAAATGCAAGAAGAAGCATCATGGAAAATGTGGCGGGGAAGATACATGCTTCAAATGTGGAAAGCCAGTACACTATGCCAACGAATGCACCCTTACCAAGAAAGTCTGATATGGGTGTGGTGAGGAGGGGCACATCTCGAGCGATTTTCTGAAAAAGAAAGAGGCAACAAAGCCCAACATTCCACTAAAACCGAAGGTGAGAGCCTTCCAGATGACATTTGAAGTTGCGAAAGATGAAGCTGATGTCGCTTTAGGTATCTTTCTCGTAAACGAATTGTCTGCCCAAATTTTATTTGATTCTAAAGCCAACTACTCCTTTATTTCACATGAATTTGGTAGAAAACTAGCTTTGCCTGTCGATAGAATAGATAATGCTTTATTAGTCGAAGTTTCTAGTGGCAAGCTTATACCTGTTAGCCATCGTATGAAAAACATCTTAATTGATTTGGATGGGAATAAGTTCCACGAGGAATTATTGCCTATTGAGTTAAATGGTTTCGACATCGTGCTGGGAATGGATTGGCTTAGCGCCAACGACACCGAGATATTGTACAGAAATAAGATAGTAAAAGTAAACCCGACAGCGAAAGAATCATTTATGGTATATGGGGACAAACGCAAAATAAATTTTGGGATTATTTCTCTAATGAAAGCCAGAAAGTTTTTGGTCAAAGGATGTACATCGTATCTAGTATTTGTGATCGATGCTAAGAAGGAGAAAAAGGAGATGTAGAGCATTCCTATGGTTTGTGATTATCCGGAAGTATTTCCCGAAGATCTTCCCGGATTACCGCCTGATAGGAAAGTGGAGTTCAGAATAGACTTGCTACCAGGGACGACGCCAATAGCAAAATCATCGTGCCGATTAGCACCAAAGGAGATGAAAGAGCTGATGATGCAACTTCAGGAGTTATTGGGCAAAGGTTTCATAAGACCTAGTTCATCACCTTGGGGAGCTCCGGTGTTATTCGTGAAGAAAAAGGATGGGAGTATGAGGAGGTGCATTGGTTATAGAGAGTTGAACAAGGCAACGATAAAGAATAGATATATATTGCCAAGGATTGATGGCATGTTCGATCAACTACAAGGTTCAAGTTATTTTTCAAAGATCGACCTAAGGTCAGGATATCATCGGCTGAAGGTGAGAGAGCAGGATATCGTAGAAGACTGCATTCAGAACACAGTATGGACACTATGATTTTTTAGTTATGTCGTTTGGAATAACCAATGCTCCAGTAGCATTCATAGATCTAATTAACAGGGTTTCTAAACTGTTCCTTGATAAATCTGTGATAGTGTTCATAGATGACATTCTGATTTACTCGAAAAGCCAAGAGGAGCATGACAGACACTTGCGAGAAGTGTTGGAAGTCTTGAAGAAGGAGAAGCTGTATGAAAAGTTCTCCAAATGTGATTTTTAGATTCGAGAAGTTCAATTCTTGGGTCACGTGGTCAACCAAGAAGGGATAATCGTTGATCCAGGAAAGATTGACGCTGTGATGAAGTGGGAAAAACCGAAAAGTCCCACGGAGATCCAAAGCTTTCTGGGATTAGCCGAATATTACCGAAGGTTCATCCAAGGCTTTTCTTCGATCGCTACTCCACTAACAGCTTTGGCCCACAAAGGAGCTACTTATGCTTGGAGTGATAAGAACAAAGAAGCATTTGAGAAGCTAAAAAAGAACATATACGAGGCACCGATTCTTTCTTTACCCGATGGAGTTGAGGACTTCGCTGTCTATAGCGATGTGTCTGGGGTTGGGTTGGGTTCTGTTTTGACCCAAAGAGAAAAGGTTATAGCATATGCGTCTCGACCGCAGAAAGAGCATGAAAAGAACTACCCCACTCATGATCTGGAGTTGGCAGTGGTAGTTTTCACCCTAAAGATATGGAGGCATTACCTCTATGGCTCGAAGTGCAAACTTTTCATTGATCATAAGAGTCTCCAATATCTCTTTAATAAAAAAGAATTGAATATGAGGCAACGACGCTGGCTAGAGTTACTTAAGGACTTCAACTGTGGTTTTCAGTTTCATTTTTAACAAATTCTGAGCAGTCAACCGTGTCCTCTACAGAAATTTCACTCATGTTTTCGTCCTCGTTAAGCTCAGATGAATTTTCAACATCGATTTTATTTTCTGAGCTTACGTTGGCGTTTAGAGAGTCAAATTTTTGCATGGTTTCGGTTCTCAGTTTAAGTCTGTCATTTTCGTCCAAAAGATTTTTGAGCATGTCCTTGTGGTCTTTGGATTTGATGAAGGACTCAATTTTATCCAGTCCATACATATAGGTTGGGTTGACATCATCAGACGATATCACACTCTCACAATTGTAGGCTTCGGCATCGATTTCATCCTCCTTAAACTCTAGGAAGGGCAAAATCATGCGATGGATCTTTTGGCCTATCTCACAGTCTAAGTGAAGTTGAGTAATATTGGAATATAAACGTTTAGCAATTAAACAAAAAACATTTCGTTGTTTTAACAATTTTAAATTGTCTCTCTGCAAATAAAGGTTTTCGTCTTTGACTTTAACTAATTCCGACTCTTTTAACTCAATCCACATTCGCCGCTCCTCACTCTTCGACGCCACCCTGCTTAATTGATCAGTCAGGTTAGAATTGGTGACTCGAGTTTAAGTTAAGCTACTATCTAAATGAGAAATTCTTGTATTAACAGTTTTTAGTTCTTTCTCATATGAGGATGGTGGTACTTTAGATGAAATAAAAACAGATTGTACCTTCTTTATCAGTTCATCGAGCTCATTGAACTGCTGGCTGAGTGGTTTGGCCGTAAAGCACATATCCTCCTGTACCTTCGGTTCATCGCTTCCTCCATCGGTGTTGTATCCCCTCATTTGTGATACGTCAGTCACCATGAAGCATTTTCCTCCACTGCTTTCCTCCTTAGCCACATACGCCTTTCCATGGGTAGGCCTCCTCACTTCTTCATCTTCTGAGTCAGTAGACCAAACTTCTGTGCTACCGAACTCATCGTCATTAACCGAACCCTGCACAATAAGAGCATTAATAGAAGGGTTAGCTGTAGACTTCTTCTTTCTCAACTCATCCAATCTCTTCTGCAGCACGGCTTCCTCATCATTTCCGTCGTCCTTTTCAGCCATCTTCTTAAGAACACAGTCCTTAGCATAGTGGTTCTTGCCACCACAGTAGAAACAGCTTACTCCGGAATCGCCATCTGCCTTCGGTTCCTTCTTGGGCTCCTCAGCCTTCGGTTCATTGTTCACTTTTTCAGAGCTGTAACTCCCCTGCCAGTTTCGGTTTTTGTTGCTGGGGAATCTCTTCTTTATGAACCTCTTAGGATTGGACACCATCATGGCATAATCCTCAGACGTGAGATCATATTCCTCCAAGTTAAGCTCTTCATCCTCCATCACAACTTTACTTTTAGATAGGAGGGCCAACGAACCAAGACTAGAAACAACGTTCTTCTCTTGTACCACAATCTTCTCTTGAGACTTTAGAATACCCACCAGTTTCGCCAAAGAGTATGATTTAAACTGCTCATGGGCTTTGACTGTGGAAACCACTGCTCTCCACTCAGACCTTAGTCCATTCAAGAAAGTAACCTTCTGTTCGATAAGCTTTCTTTCAATGTCGTGTTTGATCATCTTGCTGAGAAGATGATTGAAGCGATCAAACGTCTGGGTCACCGTTTCTTCGGCCCCTTGCCTGAATTCTCCAAACTCAGATAGAAGCAAGGTTTGGATAGAATGTTCAAGATCTTCGTCTGTGGAATACAGTTCGCGAAGTCTATCCCATACTTCCTTCGCCGTAGTACATGAGTTGACCAGTCTGAATGTGTCTGACTGAAGGGCGAATCTGATCAACCTTAACGCCTTAATATTACACTGGAATTTGTCTTTCTCGTCTTGTGCAATATCCTTCACGTCCTTAAGCAGATCGTTGTACTCTTTTTGTGTCTTGATGATTCTGGATGTAGCAGAATGAGAAAACGGTCCATTGATGATGGCTTCCCATATGAGATAACCACTGTCCTCCGATCCAATCACGTAATCTTCAAAATGATGCGCCCATACTTCATAGTCATGGGTGTATAAGATTGGAATCTTTGTCGTCGAACCGATGCTATTGGAAATATTAATAGGGTTTGATTGCGTCGCGTCCATTATGATCGTAAAAACCTGTTCAAAGATCAGACTTGTAATAAAGCAGATTAGGGCAAAACAATAAATATTAAGATACATCAATTAAGATGACGGCTCAATAAATATCGATGATTGCGGAAAACCCTAATGGAAATCTTTTTCACAGAAAAGATATGTATCAATTACACAGCCTCCTGCTCTGATACCAATTGATGGGATTAAAACAACTTTTAATCTATGAAGATCGATTAGATCTTGAACAAGCATATAAATATGAAACAGCAAAAACGCAATAATAAGAACAAAGCAGCTTGAATCAAACGTGTCGAATGATTAAATAAAATCCTCAGAAGAGCTCGATTAAGAACATCAACTGTAGAGGATTAGAAGATTACAAGAACGATTAAAGAAAATATTGTACTCTGTATGAATCGCTATATCGATAATCTCTAAAACGTTAACCTAATATGCATGCAAGCATTAACTTAAATACTATACATAAAAGGCTCTCGGTTGGACAGGCCCAAACCGGAGTGTACATGGCTAAACTAACGAGCCCAAAAGACGCAACATCAAAACATTCTTCAGCCCAACAATCTCCCCCTTTGCGTCAATTTGGAGCGAGACCTTCACTTTTTACTTGGGCCGGCAGCTGAAGTTGGTACCTTCTTTTTCACGGTGTTAAACAGACACTTGGTTATGGAAAGGATGGTCTGTCTAAACCGAATGTACCAATTGATCATATCATTGAAGTACTTGATGTCATTAGCCGAATTCTCCTTACACCGCTTGATGATTGATAAGACGTGTTCCAAGCAAGCTGTGGTGTAAAGGTGCTTGTCAGCTAAAGCGAAGAGACATTTCTGTCCTTCGGCTCTAGTGAACATCACTGAGTTTCGCCTCGGATCTATCTTACCCATTTGCATTGTGTTTAGATCACTGGCCGATCCCACTGGTGCTATTTTCGGTTTCTTTTTTAAAACAGTGGCGACCTCCTGATCCATTTGGGCAACCTCCATGATGTAGCAAGCCAACATCCTTTTGACATGGTCTACGATGGGACCATATTCGGTTTCGTCTGTTAGCAGGATATTGTACAAGACTATCCAGTCATGAGGATTCAGATTCGGCAGATCCGCCAGGGTGATAATGTGAGCAGTTCTTGCAGATCCACGAATAAGCTTGAACTTAACGTTTGTGAATCTCCCCACGGCATAAGGCTTCAGCACCCGAACATTAACAATCTTCTGGGCGCTCCATGTAAGGTATTGAGGGCGAGCGGCCTCCAGGTAGAAGTCAATGAGCTCCCTGTCAAGCTCATCGTTCGGATGCGGGACTTCAAAAATGTTAGAGAAGGCGTGGAAGATGAACGCCTTTCGAGTCAGCGGCATATCAAACTGCGAATCGACAGTGTTGTTGCAGTCGAAAGATATCACCGGCTCGAGCCATAATATGCTTGGAGTTTCTATGGCCTCTTTTATCATATGATCCCTGGTCCAGGCAGGGAAGAGCAACTTTCGGCTCTCAAGGAGATCGTGGGCTTCTTTTTGCTTTCGTTCGGCTTCTTCAGCCTCACGTGCCACACGACTGGCATCGTCTTCAGCATTGCGACTGTTCTTTCTTTTTAACATGTCAGCAATGGTCTCCTTGTCTTCATCTTCATCTTCATCTCCATCTCCTCCCTCAGCTATATTTTTGCCCTTGTTCTTCACACCCGAACCCGAGGCATGACCAGTTGGGGGTGGTTCGGTTGTGTGAGTAGCTTTGGAGGAAGGAGGTTTCGATCCTTTCT
Source organism: Lactuca sativa (assembly GCF_002870075.4). NCBI lineage: Eukaryota > Viridiplantae > Streptophyta > Magnoliopsida > Asterales > Asteraceae > Lactuca > Lactuca sativa. The sequence continues at coordinate 133,145,076 of NC_056627.2, read as the reverse complement.
TCTCATCTCCCCCTTGTTTCGGAATGGACACGAAACTCGGTAGGCCTTCAATCTTGCTTAAAAGGTCCATGGCCGGAGAGAGCTTTTCAGCGAGGGTACGCCTCACCGAATGGTTCAGGATGGGGTCATGTGCTTCCAGGATGTTTGATAATGTTGCGTGGACATCCGAAACACATGATTTGATGACCTCCCGTTCAGATCGAAGAGCATCCAGTTGTTCTTGAGAGTTGGATAGTTGTGTGCTCTTGACCTTTAGGGCGGTTGTTTTACTCGCCAACACGTCCATCAGAGAGTTCTCAGCTGCAAGATCCTCTTGTAGCTTTGCCAGGCGGGCATCGATGGAGGCACGGAGTGCCGAGTTGTCGTCGCTGATATTTTGTCTGAGGGTAGCGAACGAAGTCAACTCCGTCGAGACGAACTTGGCCAATTGCTGAACAATCGGTTCCAAAGTTGTCTTAGTGGCGTCGACGCTTTCCTGCAAGGACTTCAGCAGGTCAGAAGCGTCGGAGAATAGTTTATCGACTTTTTCGGTCGCTGCCTCACAGGCTCGGGTGGAGGCGTCAATCGCAGCAGTGGCTGATGCCACGAAATCATGTTGAGCCCTGGAGAAGGCGTCAACGATCTTCTGAAGGGCAGCTTCAGACAGAGATGACTGCTGGTTGGAAGAGGAGGCGAGAAGTTGATCAACCTTCTCGTTAAGTTCTTTGAGATGCTTCTTTGTCACTGGAGCATCATCCTCCTCATCACTCTGAACTTGAAACGGACTATAGTAGACCGAATCAAAGTTCATGTGATCACCACCAAGGTATTCGTTTTCGCCATCGGAGGCGTCTTCTGGAGATGGAGGTGGTGGTGAAGCTGGGGGTGTTATTTGTTTTGTGGGTTCAGGTTGAGTGGCTGTGGGATTAGATTCGGGTGGTGGTTGTGTATGGGTAGGTTCGGTTGTATGAGTTTCGGTTTGTGGTGGTTCGGTTACTGGAGGGGTTTCGGTAACTGGTGGTGTTTCGGTTGATGTGGTGAAAATGGGTGGTGGTATAGGGAAAGAGGTTGGTGGAATAGTAGGGTTTATGGTGGGAATGGAAATAGGAATCATTGGTGGGGGTGAAGGAACTGGTGATTGATGAAGTTCCATCTCTGGGGTTGGGGACCGAGGTGGTGTATTGCCTCGTTGAGGAGATTCGTCTCCTTGAGATCCTTCAGAGTCCAAACTTCCACCCTCAGATTCGCTTGAAGAAGAGGGAATAGTAAGCTTGCGCTTCGGTTGAGTCTTCCTCCTCTTTGGCTGTGGGGACGGAGCAGCCTTCGGTTGTTTCCTCTTTTTGGGAGAAGGTCCCTTCGGAGCTTTGGAGACTTGCTTCCCTTTGTCACCCTTTTTCCCCCTGGCCACCGGTTTATCGGCATCATGAATCGATCGCAGCATGTCCGGTGTCAGTTCCCTCGGACCAGTCGGCCTAAACTCCTTGATCGTCCTGATCAGTCTGCTATCAGCGGGCACATCGGCATACATCGACTCCGGGATAGAGCCAATGAAGGAGAATTTTGATGCATCGGATACGATGATCTTCTTGGTATGAAACGTGCCAATAGAAGACATCGATGCACCATCGGCTTTTGGAACATTGAACTTGTCCATGGCCCATCTTGTGATCAAGATCCAGAACCGGGCCAACGACACCTCAGAGTGTCGGGAAGAGGAAGAGAGGCTCTGAATCAGCTATTGCCAAAGGACAAACCCATAGTCCAGGTTTATCCCATTGTACACCCCATACATTATTGAAAGGAAAAGACGACTTGCACCGTCAGATCCTGAGCTCCTCTCTGACAGTCCCTTGAAGAGAACTGTAAATAACCCATTCCACTGGGGCGGTAGGCAGGACTTCTTAAACTTGGCGACGGAGGTGAGAACCTCTGTGTAGCCCATGTTGTACAACATCCCAGCCGGAATCGTCTCCGGGTGAACTCGCGATGGGTCAGCAGCAAACCCTAACATAGTGCAGAAACGGGGGCGAGAAATCGAGGTCTTGTGTTCTGCCACTTCAAAGAATACCCTGTCGACGGCCTTGTCGTAGTAAGCCGTCGCATAGACCTGAGATAAGGCCACCATTGGAACCGTTTCGATCCGTGACAGTGCAGGAGCAAGCTGGGAGTACTTGAGGCATTCTATGACCGGCGACATGTAGGAATCATATGCCAGTGGGTTCAGATCAATGACTAGGCATTGTTGAGGACGGATCGGGAGGATCTGAGAAGTAGCATGAACTGAAGAAGATTCAGCCATTGTTGCAGGTTGGAGAACAGGATGAACAGTAGACGGTTTGGGAGTATATTTGCTTTGGGAAATATGGAGGCAGTAAAGAGGTAAAAGGTGGTGTAGACGGCCTTTTATAGTGGTGGATAGGAGAGAGAAAAATCGTTTCAAATCTCTTATGGAAATACGAAGCGGGTTTCTTGAGTGACTGATTGGTGACAGTTGGGGCGTGCGATGATCACATAGGAGAGAGAGTGTCAGATTCCTAGGATGACACCGCCCAATAAGCGCTGGTTCAGAGAGAGGAACCGTTTCCATTTCCACATGCGCCTCTAATGCCAGAGTGATGACGCTTCAATATCGCACACGCGTCCTTTAAGTGTCAGAAAAAGCGCGACCGTTTCAAATTCACGCGCCCTCCTTTTTACCGTCGTTTGAATGTTTATCCTTTGAACTCCCGCCGAGTCAGCAACCTTTTCGTCTTATCCCATTTTAAACAGCATTGTAGAATTAATGACCCACGTGGATAGTTTTTGACCACAACCTCATTATTAACCATCCAGTAAGAATCCAGCCTGTAAATAATTAGTAACGGAATTTTGGAAAATCAAGGATTTTCGTGCAAAGAGTGTAAAAGAAAAAGAAATAAAGAAACTCTTTTAGGGTATTCTGTGATGTCAATAATGACACGAAACTGATGATCCCGGGCACGAATCTCTTCCTTCAAGGTCAAGAGAGACCTCAAAGTGTTAGTGTAGAATCCCGTTGAATTACGATTAAACATTTATTAATAAATGTTGAAAGGCTTCTTTTAATAAGGCTAATTAAAGGTGGTTTCGCTTTGATTCATCAATTCTATTCTTGATATAAGAAAGAAAGTGAACAAAGTACTTGTGAGACCAGTGTAGTCTGTTGAACAAGTAGGTTGGAGTTGATTTTGTTTTGGCTTTGATTAATATGAAATCTCATATGAAAATTTGAAACTGGATCCCTTGGGAAGAAATATTATGGTGTGTAACAATTTCATGGGAATCACTCAAAAGAAAAACATGAGATTTCATGAGGGTACATTCGTCAATTCATTGGTGAAATCTTGATCAAATTAATTGATCACCGTCAATTCGTTGGTGTTGAATTTTGGGTTTTACTCAGCTCGTAGTGGCACGAAACTAAGATCATAAACACAGATGTTGTGTAACCATAAACCTCAGTGGTAGTTTCTGAGAGTCTCAAGGGTTACGTTGATGAAACGAATGTAATGGAGAAGGGTAATGGGGATGGTGTAAGAAAACATTGTACCTCTGCTGCAAACATAAGGACCAAGCAGGAAACTCTTAACTCATGTGAGAAAAGAGTGAGGTAGCTTACGATTAGAATAAATATGTTAGCCTTATTGGGAAGACAAGGTTTGTGTATACCAGGTCATGAAGGCTATTATTCAAAATCTTATGAGGCTTGGGACACATACAGCAGCATGCTTCTAGGGACACTTAAGTAATCCATCAATTATATCCCCATTAACGAACGAACATAAACAAAAATAAAAGAGAAAAATGTTTTTGGAGATTTTGAAATATATAAAATAATAAAAAAAATAATAAAAATAAAAAAATAAAAAAAATAGACTTAAAAAATTATAAAAGAGTTAAAAGAAAAAAAAAACGATTTTAAAAAAAACTTTGGAAAAAATTGAAAAACCGAACCCGAACGTTCGGTTGGTTTCGGTTGGGAAAAAGTTGAAAAAGCGAACCCGAGCGTTCGGTTGGTCTCAGTTTCAGAGAATTTTGAAAAACCGAACCCGAGCGTTCGGTTGGTCTCGGTTCAAGAAAATTTTGAAAAACCGAACCCGAGCGTTCGGTTGGTCTCGGTTCAAGAAAATTTTGAAAAACCGAACCCGAACCTTCGGTTGGTTTCGGTTCAGGAAAATTTTGGAAAACCGAACCCGAACCTTCTGGAGGTTTCGGTTTTGGAAAATTTTAAGAAACCAGGGAGTTTAGATATGCAATTAGGAAAAACTTTTTACACAAAGAAAAACAAATTTTGTACAAAGAAAATATACAACTCAGAAAAACTACCTTTGAAGTAATGAGCGAGTCAGATGATTGAACCGAACCCGAACGTTCGGTTGGTTTTGCTGCTTAGGTTTGAGTTTGAGAGGTAGTGTGAGGTACTGACTCTGATTCCATCATACCTAGCCCTTGCAATATTTTATTGAATGATGCTTCAGGAAGAGCTTTGGTAAAGACGTCAGCCAGTTGATCAGTGGTTCTTACGAAGTGAACTTCGACATTTCCATCTTCCACATGATCTTTGATGAAGTGATACCTCAGTGCTATGTGTTTGGTTTTAGAATGTTGCACTGGGTTATGACAGATCCTAATTGCACTTTCAGAGTCACAATATAGTGGGATCTTCTTCATATTGAGTCCATAGTCTCGAAGTTGACTCTGGATCCAAATCACTTGGAATGTGCAGGATGCAACGGCAATGTATTCCGCTTCGGCAGTAGACAGCGACACACACGTTTGTTTCTTGGATTGCCAGCTGACCAACTTCCCATCAAGAAATTGACAGCCACCAGTTGTGCTTTTACGGTCGAGTCCACATCCTCCAAGATCAGCATCAGAATAGGCTTGAACGAAGAAGCCTGAATTGGATGGATACCATAGACCTAAGGAGGTGGTTCGCTTGAGATAGCGTAGGATGTTCTTCACTGCCAGCATGTGAGGTTCGCGTGGGTTAGCCTGAAATCGAGCACAATAACACACAGAAAACATGATATCAGGTCTGCTAGCAGTTAAATACATCAGTGAGCCTATCATTTGACGATAGAGCGTGATATCGACAGCCGGTTTATCTAGTGAAGGGGTAAGCTTGGTGCCGAATGCCATTGGGACTTTGACCTTTGAGTCGCCCATCATTCCAAACTTTGCTAGGAGAGTCTTCGTGTAAGCTTCCTGATTAATAAAGATGCCTTCGGGTCCCTGTCTTATATTTAAACCAAGGAAAAAATTAATAGGACCCATTGAGCTCATTTCAAACTTAGTCTCCATCAACTTTCTGAATTCAGCTGTTAAGCTGGGATTCGTGGAGCCAAAGATGATGTCATCGACGTAAATTTGAACTATCATAAGGTGGTTACCTTCTTTTTTGCGAAAGAAGGTTGGGTCAAGCGAACCTTGTTTGAATTTAGACATCTTTAAAAATTTTGTAAGCGTTTCATACCAGGCTCTCGGAGCTTGTTTGAGGCCGTACACAGCTTTATCCAGAATATAGCAATGATTTGGATACTTTTCGTTCACGAACCCAGGAGGTTGCTCCACATACACAGTTTCTTCGAGTTCTCCATTGAGAAATGCACATTTGACTTCCATTTGGAAAACCTCAAAGTTTTTGTGAGCAGCATAGGCCAGAAATATTCTAACAGATTCTAGCCTAGCTACTGGAGCGAACGTCTCTTCGTAATCAATTCCTTCCTCCTGACAATATCCCTTGACCACCAGACGAGCCTTGTTCCTTATGACATTACCTTCCTTGTCCATTTTGTTCCTAAAAACCCATTTGAGACCAACAACCGAAGCATCTGGAGGAGTTGGAATGAGGCGCCAGACTTTATTCCTTTCAAACTCGTTCAGTTCGTCTTGCATTGCTTGAACCCAATCAGAGTGATCGAGGGCAGTGTTCACTGTCTTCGGTTCAACTTTTGATACGAATGAGTTAAACATACAAAACTCAACCTTTGAAAATAAGGATGTCTGTTTTGCCTTCAGTTGAGATCGGGTTAGAACCTTTTCAGATACATCACCAACTACTTGAGAGATAGGATGATCTCTGGTCCATTTGGTAAGAGGAGGGTAATTCGGATCAAAGGTTGGATCTAGTTCAGCGCTGATCATCTCTTCTGGCTCAGATTGGCTATCGTAATCAAGCGTCATATCATCATGCTCCCCCTCAATTGATGAGTCTTGAGAAACATGAGGTTCAGGGGTTTCTTGCGGTGCTGGACTTCCAGACGTTGAAGCACCTTCATTTGGAGGGGCATCTTCGGTTGGAGAGGCACCTTCGGTTGGTGAAGGACCTTCGGTTGAAGATGTAGAGTTTGGCTCCCCCTGGACTTGTGAGCTTGGCTCCCCCTCGACATGAGAACTTGGCTCCCCCTCGACTGAAGCATTGATGGATGGAGATTCATCAGTGGACGATTCTCCTTCATGCATTCTTCTTGCAGCATCTTCGACAATCTGCTTCATATGATCAACTTTGTTGTCAGCTGCATTTGCTTCTGAGAGAGAAGCTTTTTCCGGTTCGTCAAAGAGTTCGATAAATTTCTCGTATAAATTGGCGATCGAGACTGTGACATGGCCAGTTTGAGGAAAGATTTCCCCGGCAGTGTCTTCTATGGCCTGTAGCTTCTTGACATAGCTATCGTCAAAGGTCACATAGTATGTCTCTTCAATCCTTCTTGAACGTTTGTTTAGGACCCTATACGCCTTGGATGTGAGTGAGTAACCCAGAAAGATTCCCTCGTCGGCTTTGACATCAAACTTGTTGCGGTGTTCTTTAGAGTTAAAGATGAAACACCTTGAGCCAAACACGTGGAAAAATTTCACATTGGGCTTTCTGTTGTTTAATATCTCATATGGTGTGAGCGTGAATCGCTTGTTGAGATAGGACCTGTTCTGTGTATAACAAGCAGCAGAAATAGCGTCAGCCCAAAAATAAAGAGGTAAGGAAGCGAAACTTAGCATAGTTCGGGCAGCTTCACACAAGGATCGGTTTCGTCTTTCGACTATTCCGTTCTGTTGTGGTGTGTAGGGAGCTGAGAAATTGTGACTAATTCCCTTTTCTGCAAGAAATTCTTCAAACTCCCTATTCTTGAATTCAAGACCATTGTCGCTCCTGATGTTGCGAACGACCTTCTTGAGCTGGACTTCAATTTGCTTGATAAATACTTTTAGCTTTTGAGTCACTTCAAATTTGAGCTTCAGAAAGAACACCCATGTAAATCGTGAAAAGTCATCAATGATAACAAGAATATACTTGCTACCACCGATGCTTTCGATAGATGAAGGACCACACAAATCGATATGAAGCAATTCGAGTGGTTCAACAACTTTTGTGTTGATTACAGATGGGTGACTTTGACGACTCTGCTTTCCCATTTCGGATGCAGCACACAAATGCCCTCTGTCGAACTTGAGCAATGGAAGACCCCTAACATGACCTCCAGTGACAAGTCGGTTGATATATTTGAAATTGAGATGTGAGAGTCTTCGGTGCCACAACCAGCTTTCGTCGGATTGAGCTTTTGATAACAGACATATGGCTGGGTTTCCTTTGATGGGTTTCATGTTCAGAGGAAACATTTCACCCTTTCGCTCTGACTTTAGAATCACTTTCTTTGTCTTTTTCTCTATGATTTCAGAACCTTCATCATCGAATGAGACTTTGAGACCTGTACCTCCAACAAGCTGAGATACACTGATGAGGTTGTGTTGGAGTCCTTCCACATAAGCCACCTTCCTTATTGTAAAGTCACCATTCGTTATCATACCGTATCCCTTTATGGTGCCGAAAGAGTTATTTCCAAACTTAACGTTGCCACCATTTGCAAGAGATCTGTATTCCCTGAGCTCCTCTTTCCTCCCTGTCATGTGACGCGAGCAGCCACTATCGATGTACCATTCTTCGTCAAACTGCTCGTCACTTATAACCTGCAAAAATTAAGCAGATTTAGGAACCCAAAGTTTCTTGGGTCCATGTGAGCTTTTCATGGGAACGGGAATAGTAAGAGAGATGTCAACTAGATATGTTCGTTTTATTAGAGTTGTTTCATCTTTCTTTTTAATGGTAAAGACTTTTATTTTGTTAGGATTGGGTGTGTTCGTTTTGGACTCTGGTTTGGATTCCTTGACCTTCTGTTTTCCCTTTTGTTCAGCGGATGGATGAGATTTTTGAGAAAGAACGGGATTAGCTTTAGAAGAATTAGAAGAACGAAAAGAGTTAGAATGAGAGGTTTTGGATGGAGAGGACTTTCTGGCTGGTGACTCTAGGTGACTCTTTTGCTTTTGATCATTGGAGGGACTAACCTTAGAGTCTTGTTCTCCTTTGACTTCAGAACTGAACCTCTGCGTTTGGTTGGAGTTGTTCTTGGAACCAAACCTTTGGTTTCGGTTGAAGTCCTTTTCAGAACCGAACCTTTGCCTTCGGTTGGTATCTTCTTGTGAACCGAACCTTGGCTTTCGGTTGGTATTTTCTTGTGAACCGAACCTTGGCTTTCAGTTGGTATTTTCTTGTGAACCGAACCTTGGCTTTCGGTTGGTATTTTCTTGTGAACCGAACCTTGGCTTTCGGTTGTTGGAACTTTCAGGCTTTCTTACAGGATTGTTTTCATACTTCAGATTCTTGTCTTTGTGTGAATAGTATGCATTCTAGGAGTGCCAGAATTGTTTCCTTTCAGAAAGGTTTTTCCTGTATCTTTGGTTCCTTTCTATCTTCTTATCCCTCATCTGCTTAGGTTGATGATGAACGTCCGCTTTCGTTTTTGTTGTCACCTTGGCTGGTTCCTTTTGAACTTCAGGAGTTTTACTTTGAGCCGAGGGAGCAGAGGGAATATCCGAAGAAGATTCAGTTTGCACTGAGGAAGTAGAAGGAATCTCTGAAGAAGTTTCACTTTGAGCTGTTGGAGTAGAGGGAATGTCTTCTTTTGCTGAACGATCATCCTCTTGATGAATATCTTTCGTACCACTGGTGCTTGGTTCACTGAAATTATCAGGCTTGTTCAAGGGTTCAGGTATGTATCTCCCTTTTCTCATCCAGGAGGTTCTTTCAGATAGGCCAACGGTTTCGTTTCCATTATCTATTGGAGCTTCCCAGAAGTACTCATCACAGCCATCAGCATTGTCTTCATTAACAATAGTTGTGAGTTCAGCTGTTTGATGTTCGATTACTCCAGTCACCTTGTATACCTGATTCGGAGTGGTTCTGACCTTTTGATACACAACTGCTTTTTCTACTAATTTCGGGGACTTTTTTTGGGACAATCTAGCGAATTCCACAGAATTTTCAGAAATAAGATTTTTGTGGTTTTCAGTTTCATTTTTAACAAATTCTGAGCAGTCAACCGTGTCCTCTACAGAAATTTCACTCATGTTTTCGTCCTCGTTAAGCTCAGATGAATTTTCAACATCGATTTTATTTTCTGAGCTTACGTTGGCGTTTAGAGAGTCAAATTTTTGCATGGTTTCGGTTCTCAGTTTAAGTCTGTCATTTTCGTCCAAAAGATTTTTGAGCATGTCCTTGTGGTCTTTGGATTTGATGAAGGACTCAATTTTATCCAGTCCATACATATAGGTTGGGTTGACATCATCAGACGATATCACACTCTCACAATTGTAGGCTTCGGCATCGATTTCATCCTCCTTAAACTCTAGGAAGGGCAAAATCATGCGATGGATCTTTTGGCCTATCTCACAGTCTAAGTGAAGTTGAGTAATATTGGAATATAAACGTTTAGCAATTAAACAAAAAACATTTCGTTGTTTTAACAATTTTAAATTGTCTCTCTGCAAATAAATGTTTTCGTCTTTGACTTTAACTAATTCCGACTCTTTTAACTCAATCCACATTCGCCGCTCCTCACTCTTCGACGCCACCCTGCTTAATTGATCAGTCAGGTTAGAATTGGTGACTCGAGTTTGAGTTAAGCTACTATCTAAATGAGAAATTCTTGTATTAACAGTTTTTAGTTCTTTCTCATATGAGGATGGTGGTACTTTAGATGAAATAAAAACAGATTGTACCTTCTTTATCAGTTCATCGAGCTCATTGAACTGCTGGCTGAGTGGTTTGGCCGTAAAGCACATATCCTCCTGTACCTTCGGTTCATCGCTTCCTCCATCGGTGTTGTATCCCCTCATTTGTGATACGTCAGTCACCATGAAGCATTTTCCTCCACTGCTTTCCTCCTTAGCCACATACGCCTTTCCATGGGTAGGCCTCCTCACTTCTTCATCTTCTGAGTCAATAGACCAAACTTCTGTGCTACCGAACTCATCATCATTAACCGAACCCTGCACAATAAGAGCATTAATAGAAGGGTTAGCTGTAGACTTCTTCTTTCTCAACTCATCCTATCTCTTCTGCAGCACGGCTTCCTCATCATTTCCATCGTCCTTTTCAACCATCTTCTTAAGAACACAGTCCTTAGCATAGTGGTTCTTGCCACCACAGTAGAAACAGCTTACTCCGGAATCGCCATCTGCCTTCGGTTCCTTCTTGGGCTCCTCAGCCTTCGGTTCATTGTTCACTTTTTCAGAGCTGTAACTCCCCTGCCAGTTTCGGTTTTTGTTGCTGGGGAATCTCTTCTTTATGAACCTCTTAGGATTGGACACCATCATGGCATAATCCTCAGACGTGAGATCATATTCCTCCAAGTTAAGCTCTTCATCCTCCATCACAACTTTACTTTTAGATAGGAGGGCCAACGAACCAAGACTAGAAACAACGTTCTTCTCTTGTACCACAATCTTCTCTTGAGACTTTAGAATACCCACCAGTTTCGCCAAAGAGTATGATTTAAACTGCTCATGGGCTTTGAATGTGGAAACCACTGCTCTCCACTCAGACCTTAGTCCGTTCAAGAAAGTAACCTTCTGTTCGATAAGCTTTCTTTCAATGTCGTGTTTGATCATCTTGCTGAGAAGATGATTGAAGCGATCAAACGTCTGGGTCACCGTTTCTTCGGCCCCTTGCCTGAATTCTCCAAACTCAGATAGAAGCAAGGTTTGGATAGAATGTTCAAGATCTTCGTCTGTGGAATACAGTTCGCGAAGTCTATCCCATACTTCCTTCGCCGTAGTACATGAGTTGACCAGTCTGAATGTGTCTGACTGAAGGGCGAATCTAATCAACCTTAACGCCTTAATATTACACTGGAATTTGTCTTTCTCGTCTTGTGCAATATCCTTCACGTCCTTAAGCAGATCGTTGTACTCTTTTTGTGTCTTGATGATTCTGGATGTAGCAGAATGAGAAAACGGTCCATTGATGATGGCTTCCCATATGAGATAACCACTGTCCTCCGATCCAATCACGTAATCTTCAAAATGATGCGCCCATACTTCATAGTCATGGGTGTATAAGATTGGAATCTTTGTCGTCGAACCGATGTTGTTGGAAATATTAATAGGGTTTGATTGCGTCGCGTCCATTATGATCGTAAAAACCTGTTCAAAGATCAGACTTGTAATAAAGCAGATTAGGGCAAAACAATAAATATTAAGATACGTCAATTAAGATGACGGCTCAATAAATATCGATGATTGCGGAAAACCCTAATGGAAATCTTTTTCACAGAAAAGATGTGTATCAATTACACATCCTCCTGCTCTGATACCAATTGATGGGATTAAAACAACTTTTAATCTATGAAGATCGATTAGATCTTGAACAAGCATATAAATATGAAACAGCAAAAACGCAATAATAAGAACAAAGCAGCTTGAATCAAACGTGTCGAATGATTAAATAAAATCCTCAGAAGAGCTCGATTAAGAACATCAACTGTAGAGGATTAGAAGATTACAAGAACGATTAAAGAAAATATTGTACTCTGTATGAATCGTTATATCGATAATCTCTAAAACGTTAACCTAATATGCATGCAAGCATTAACTTAAATACTATACATAAAAGGCTCTCGGTTGGACAGGCCCAAACCGGAGTGTACATGGCTAAACTAACGAGCCCAAAAGACGCAACATCAAAACATTCTTCAGCCCAACAGAAGGGACTTATACGATTTGGTAAAAGGGGAAAGTTAAGTCCATGGTACCATTTAAAATTCTTCAGAGGATTGGGAACCAAGCTTACAAGGTAGAATTACCCGAAGAACTGAATGCAATTCATAACACTTTCCATGTGTGTTATTTGAGGAAGTTCACGGGAGAAGTTCCCAACATAATTCCAATATATGAACTAAGAACTAATGACAACAAAAGGTTAATTGAAGAACCAGAGGCAATCGTTGACCGAAAGACTAAGAAGTTGCGATGCAAGATGGTCGAATTAGTTCTTATCCGTTGGAAACATACGAATGGGCCAAATCTCACTTGGGAGACGGAGAGTGAGATGATGAGTCGCTATCCGCATTTATTTGCTGATGTGTGATTCCAGAGACGGAATCTTCCTAAGGTGGAGAATTGCAACACCCGTGTTTCTAGGCTAGGCATTAATGTTGATGTAATAGTCTAGGTTAACCTTTGTAAATCGTTGTGAAATAATAAAAATGTATTATTTTTAATGTTATGTGTTCTATGCTTAAATGTGTGACTTAAATGAATTAAGAACAAGAATAAGCGTAATAAACAAATATTAGATAAGCTCGATATCGATATATGAGGACGTAGTGGTTGTGACAAGGATTCCAAATATATAAAGAACGTCGAAATCTGAGTTATAACGAAGAAGTTATGACCTGACGAAGTTACACGACAAGAACCGCTACGACACTGAGTGATGTAAATAGTGAATTTACGATAGAGCATTATTTAGCCTTAGTGATCTAAACGAAAGTCGTAGAATACGTTAAACCGAAAGCGTACAAAAAAGAACGTCTAAATCTGACTTCGTATAACGAAGTTATGATTTTTCGAAATTTCGACTTAGCGGTATGCAGCCCAAAGCTTGAATATGAGATCAAGTGATTTTTAGCTGAAACAATCTAAACTAGAATCGAAGATCTCATCAATAGTAGTCCAGCGGTAAAAATACAGACGAAAACGGACGTCAGATAAAGAAGTTATGAATTATTAACAGAGTTTTCCTGTCCCGGTCTACTAAAAATAATATAATAAAAATAAATTTAAAATTAGCCGACAGAGTATAAGTAAAAGTTGTAGAGCATAATCGCATCTACGTGTGGATATAAAGAACGTCGAAAACGGAGCTCGTATGCGAAAGATATGAATTTCTGAAGTTCGGGACATGGAACCCAACCCTGTGTTAGGGTTCACGACATGAACAGTGGGTTCACGCGTGAACTCAGTGGTGTGACCCTTCTGAGCCTAGTAGACCCAAGTTGCGACTACGCACCTGATGACGTCCAAGGTCACGACGTGAAAATCGAAAAATCAGTCCTATAAATAGAAACTGAAGGGCAGCCGGCCATGGTTGCTAATTCCTTCACTCTCTCACTCCCAATACCCTTTCTAGCCCTTTTAAAGCACCCTCAAAGCCCCGGTATCATCCTGAGACCCGAAGCGAGTCCCGAAACACCGAAGATCCCGAGAAGAAAAGAGTTTGCGAGGTGAAGTTCTACCCGTGAGAAGCCTGGTGTGAGGATATTCCGGATTCATCGAAAAGTTACTAATTGAAGAGCCGCAGTGTTGTCCGAGCATCGTCTTATCAAGTGAGTGCATAGTCCCTTTCGTATACATGATTTTAATACAAGTATTGATGAATATATTAGATATATGATATGAGTAAGTGTGTAGTTGCTTTGTGATAATACACATATATGAATTACACTCTATGAAATACGTGCTATGTGATTATATACTATTTGTTATGTGGTATGAGTATTGAATGAACATGTTATACAGGTTTTAAGCTGTATATAAACAAGTATATTTTATCTACAAATAAGTTGGGTAGAACGTGGGTAGATAATGATGTGTGATGAAATAAAAATGATGAGAGGCCTCGATGTTGTTGTTGTTGATCTAGTCATCTAGCGGAGTATAGATGACGACCACAGACTCTTTCTAGACAGTCCATTGGAACGCTGACAGGTTCATAACCTGTAGGTGTTGTGAACAATGTGTTCACCGGTGTACTCTATCCCCCTCATGTTTACCTTCAGGACATCTCTTTTTGAGGAAACCCCTTTGCAGTAATGTCCATCCTGATGAAAATCCTAGATTAGGTCCCTGGTAATAGTTGTTGTTTTAGGTGATAGCTTACGCGTCCCGGCAGCTAAAGACACACGAAGTAAATTATGCGACGCACGATATGGAGCTAGGAGCAGTTGTCTTCGCCCTGAGATTTGGAGACACTACCTGTACGGTACCAAGTGCACTATCTTTACTGACCACAAGAGTCTTCAGCACATCTTAAATCAAAAGGAGCTAAATATGATGTAGCACCCGGTTCCTGGTACGTAAATGTTATTTGAGTATTTCCTTTCTTTTAGCCTTGGACTCGGCGAGTCATAGGTCCGACTCGCCGAGTGGATGCGGGACCCGGGACACGTTTAAGTTGGCGACTCGGCGAGTCACAGCTGTTGGATGAAACCCTAAGTTTCAGGGGTTTGCACCCTATTTAAAGGACTTATCCGCCCAGGCCAGCCCCCATTCTCTCCCCAGAGCTCCCAACCCACGTTCTAAGCTTGTTCCTTGAGAGTTTGAGGCTATTGTGTGTGTTCTTGAAGGTTTTGAGGAAAAAGGGGAAGTAGATCAAGAGGAAGGAAAGAAATCTAGGCATCTTTGCACTCTTTCAGCAGTTCCTTTGAGCCGGAGGATTTCTGGAGCAGCAGCAGCAGCAGTAGGCAGTCAGTTCCCGATCAGATCAGCAGCTACTTTGAGGTGAGTTACCTTCCAGTAGCGGTGGGCCTAAGGCCACAACGCCGACCCACCAGTAGGAGACGTATGATAGATGATTGTCTTTGTGATATCATCTAGGATAGCTACTACCTGATATGTTATATGCTAGCATGATATGTTGTATGTGATAGTAGTCGAGTTCGGTTGCTAGGACCGAAGGGTAGTCAGACACCCCAGATACGTCTGACAGTATATGATGATATGTTTGCATGCTGGCTTGTTATGTTATATACGATAGAGGTAGTACGAGGGGACCAGTCCCTGTGGTCGGTTGTTAGGACCGATGGGTAGTCAGCACCCCAGAATGGCTTGACATGGGTAGTCAGCACCCCAGAATGGCTTGACATGGGTAGTCAGCACCCCAGAATGGCTTGACACGGGTAGGACGGCACCCCAGAACGGCCGTACCGGGTAGTCAGGCACCCCAGAATAGCCTGGCAGTATGTATGTTGCGTGTTTGTATGGTATGTGGTACGATGGGGGAACTCACTAAGCTTTGTGCTTACAGTTTTCAGTTTTGGTTTCAGGTACCTCCTCAGCTAGGGGAAAGGAGCCGGCGCGGTAGCAGCATGTCACACACACACTCTCCGGTTTCCGCATTTACGAGCTTCACTGGGATTTGTACTCTGATATTTTGATTGAATGTATGAATTGGCTTTAGACATGGTTCACTTTGTGTTATGATTTGATCAGACAATGTGTTTAGTTATTAATATTTGCTAAAGTAATGTTTTTAAAACAAAATTTTTGGTCGTGAAAATTGGGTCGTTACAAGTTGGTATCAGAGCCCTGATTTGAGGGATTCGGACACACCCTTGGGAGTGTCTGAACTCAAATCGAGGGATTAAAAGATTTTCTAAAGAAAAAAATGTTTTTTAAAATTTAGAAAAGAGTTTTGGAGAAAGAACGAAGTGTGTGATGTGCGCGACCGGCCGAGCTCAAGTAAGTATCCCCAAAGTACCCATACAAGTTTATGTTATGTTTATCAGCTTTTGTAGAACAACATGCTAGAATAGGACTAAGGATCTAGGAGTGATGCCTTATGTGCCTGCTTAATGTGTTTCAGTTGTATGAGAACTTGCATGCTAGTTATTGAGTAGACAGTAAGTAGGATAGCATGATTAGGTTATGCCTGGTAGTATGAGCTTAGCACTTTATGCTAGCTCAGTTCCGAAAGTAGATAGAGTTAATTGAGATTGTTACCCTTATCTGAATGATGCTTGCTTCGTGCTACGTGGGACTCTGAATAATGGGAGTTAGCCATTAGGCGAATGCGTCACGTCACATGTGATCAGGGTTGAATAATCTTAGAGTGCTGGATTTGATCCTACTGCGCAGCTCTTGTTTGAGTCCAACCGTTGTAGGGACGAGTCGGGTACTCGAAGGATTATCTGAGCCTCGTCACATGTGATGGTATTCGGGTAATGGCTAATTGGCATTACAAGGAGGCCTGCAGCAGCTAAGGACTGGTTAGAGTGGAATTAGAGATTTTCCTAGGGCAAGCCTAGGATGAGTATAGCAGTGATCAGCAGTAGTGAAAGGGATCTGGTGGAGTCGAGGCATTCCTTGAAGAAGGTACGGATAGATGTGGAAGGTAGTATGGGCCCGTACTACTAAAAGCAGAGGATCCGTACCCGAACCAAGGAAGGCCAAGATAAGACCAGGGAACTTGTAAGTAGTTGTGATCCCTCAGGGAGTATCAGTATCACTAATGATTGTTGTGATGTATTGCAAAATGGTGGTACTTCGATCGAGGCTGGTAGATGGCGGTTCAGGAGAGGGGTCAGGTTCGGGATCAGGTTCCGAGCCGGTTGATGAGGGACTGCGCGAGTTCATCGCGTCAGAGATTACCAGAGGCATCCTTGAGTCGACCCCCATTATCTTTGGGTCGATCAAGGAAGGGATCATGGAGTTGATGGAGGATCGCCTTCAGGCATTCAGGAGTGATATGGCATCTAGCCAGCCAGGATCTCGCACACTGTCCTTCAAGGACTTCAGGGGCAGTGGTGCGCCGGATTTCCATGGGGTGAAAGACCCCATTGCTGCCAGGCGATGGATTGCAGACATCGAGTCTGCCCAGTTGACTAGCTTCTGCCCCGAGGGGTCGAAGGTGAGGTATGCAGCAGGATGTTTACGGGACCGAGCCCGGGATTGGTGGGAGTCAGTGGGTGACTCATTGGGAGCCTCAGCTATCGAGGCTATGACCTGGTCGGACTTTGTGACCAGGTTCAGGGCAGAGTTTGCGCCGGCGGTCGAGCTTCAGCAGCTGGCCAGGGAGTTTCTTGACATGAGGCAGACGACGGAGACTGTGGCGGAGATCACCGCCAAGTTCCGGGAGAGGGCTTTGTTGGTGCCCCAGTATGCCGGTGACGAGGACATGAGGAGGACTCGTTGCCATGATATGCTACGAGCTGACATCCGGGAGCATGTGAGTTTTTCGGCTTGCCCTACCTTGGACTCTATGATTGCCAGGGCGAGGGAGAGGGAGATAGATTTGGAGCATATCTGGAAACGGAAATTGGAGGAGGGACAGGCAGGAGGGGCTTCGGGGAAGAAGCCCAAGGGATCAGATGGTAGGCCGAAAGGCCAGTCAGGACCGAGCCGCTGCAGGAAATGCGGCAGGCCGCACGAGGGGGCATGCAGGATGGGATCATCAGGCTGCTACAAGTGCGGCAAGTCTCGGCACATCAGCAGGGATTGCACTGCTCTGGCAGCAGTTATTCAGACATCAGAGTTGCTGTGTTTTCACTGCAACCAGAGGGGCCACAAGAAGGCCAATTGCCCCCAGTTGATAGTTTCAGCGCCGGTGAAGGCGCCAGCTCCAGCGACCCTGCGGATCATGGATGGCCGGCAGGGCAAGTCAGAGGCTCCAGTGGTGAGGAGCCGAGCATTTCAGCTGACTACCGAGGAGGCACGTGCCGCACCCGATGTGGTGACGGGTATGATTCTTTCCCTCTATCTTATTTTTATAATGTTATGTTATTGATATGTGCTTTGTATGTATTCGTATGCATTAGGATCGTTCCATGTGAACGGCCTCCAAGTTCAGGTGTTATTTGATTCGGGTGCGTCCCGATCATTCGTTTCCCTTGCGCTTAGCAAGAAGTTTCATGAGCCATCAGGCGAGTTAGATTGCCCTTTGGAGGTGGAGATTGCTGATGATCGATCGGTGCGAGCATCGATGGTATTTCGAGATTGCGTGTTGCGTTTGTTCGAGGAGCGCTACTTGGTAGATTTGGTTCCCATACCGTTGCGTGGGAACAAGGTGATTATAGGCATGGATTGGCTGAGCCCTAATGGGGCTGTGATAGATTGCGCGCAGCAGCTAGTGCGGGTCAGGACCCCAAGCGGGGGAGAGTTAGTGATTCATGGTGAGAGGCCCCAGTATGGACCCGCTGTATGTTCAGCAGCGAGGGCTAGGCGTTACCTTCAGCAGGGATGCGCAGGATATGTCGCGTATGTGATGGATACCCAGGAGGCGGGTAAGGCGACAGTGAGCAAGGTTCCGGTGGTCCGAGACTTTGCAGATGTTTTCCCAGAGGAGCTTCCTGGGATACCTCCGGAGCGACAGGTGGAGTTCAGGATTGACCTTGTTCCTGGTGCGGCTCCGATAGCCAATGCACCGTATCGGTTGGCTCCTCCCGAGCTGCAGGAGTTGTCTACGCAGCTGTAGGAGCTGCTAGACAAGGGATTTATTCATCCTAGCAGTTCGCCCTGGGGAGCCCCAATTCTGTTTGTGAAGAAGAAGGACGGGCCGCATCGGATGTGTATAGATTATCGGGAGCTGAACAAGGTAACGGTGAAGAACCGTTACCCGCTTCCGAGGATTGATGACCTCTTTGACCAGCTTCAGGGAGCATCTTGGTTCTCCAAGATTGATTTGCGTTCGGGTTATCATCAGATGAGGGTCAGGGAGGAGGATATGTAGAAGACCGCGTTTCGGACACACTATGGCCATTATGAGTTCGTGGTGATGCCGTTTGGGCTCACCAATGCTCCTGCCGCGTTCATGGACCTCATGAACCGTGTAGGCAGACCGATGCTGGATCGGTCTGTGATAGTCTTTATCGATGACATCTTGGTTTATTCCAAGACTCGGGAGGAACATGAGGAGCATCTGAGAGAGGTGTTAGAGACCCTAAGGAGGGAGAGCTTGTATGCCAAGTTCTCCAAGTGTGAGTTTTGGTTGCGCGAGGTGCAATTTCTTGGACACCTCGTCAACCAGAACGGGATTCTGGTCGATCCGGCCAAGGTTGAGGCCGTGATGAGATGGGAGGTTCCGAAGTCTCCATCTGAGATTCGGAGTTTCCTGGGATTGGCAGGCTACTATCGGAGATTTATCCAGGATTTCTCCAAGATAGCCGTACCCCTGACGCAGCTGACGAAGAAAGCCGTGGTTTTTCGGTGGGGACCCGAGCAGCAGGCTGCATTTGAGACGCTGAGACAGAGATTGTGTGAGGCGCCGATCTTAGCCCTGCCAGAGGGCATGGAGGATTTTGTGGTTTATTGTGATGCGTCCATTTCTGGGTTGGGCGCGGTACTGATGCAGAGGGGGCATGTCATTGCCTATGCTTCGAGGCAGCTCAAGCCTCACGAGGCGAACTACCCGACGCACGATTTGGAGTTGGGGGCCGTGGTCTTTGCCCTCAAGATTTGGCGGCATTACCTCTACGGGGTTCGATGTACCATCTACACGGACCACAAGAGTTTGAGATACCTCATGGATCAGCCGAATCTGAACATGAGGCAGCGTCGATGGTTGGACGTGGTGAAGGACTATGATTGTGAGATCCTTTACCACCCGGGGAAGGCCAATGTGGTGGCCAATGCGCTTAGCCACAAGGCGGCGGCGATCAGGGACGTTTGCATGAGGATGACCGTGGTGACTCCCCTGTTGGAGCAGATTCGGGAGGCTCAACAGGAGGCTATCAAGGAGGAGCATCGGAAGAGCGAGCATATGGTGGGTCAGGTTTCCTCCTTTGATTATGATAGCCGAGGACTTCTGACACTACACCGTAGGGTGTGGGTGCCGTATCACGGAGGCGTGCGCCAGATCTTGATGGAGGAGGCGCACAATTCTCGATTCTCTATTCATCCCGGGGCGACGAAGATGTATAGGGATCTTCGTCTAGACTATTGGTGGCCCTGCATGAAGCGGGATGTGGCATGGTATGTCGAGCGATGTTTGACCTGCAGGAAGGTCAAGGCCGAACATCAGAGACCGCATGGCAAGATGCAGCTGTTGGATATCCCACTGTGGAAATGGGAAGATATCACGATGGATTTTATCACGAAGCTTCCCAGGACCGCACGTGGAGTGGATTCGATTTGGGTCATCGTGGATAGATTGACCAAGAGTGCTCACTTTATCCCGATTCCGGAGAGCATATCGGCTGAGAAATTGGCCGACATCTACATCAGGGAGATTGTGGCACGGCATGGGGTGCCAGTATCGGTGATCTCGAACAGGGATGTGCGTTTTACTTCCAGGTTTTGGAAGAGATTTCATGACGAGTTGGGCACTCGTTTTCACTTTAGCACTGCCTTTCACCCGCAGACGGATGGGCAGAGCGAGCGGACCATCCAGACTCTGGAGGATATGCTGCGGGCGTGCGTGCTAGATTTCGGTGGTAGCTGGGATACCTATCTTCCCCTGGCCGAGTTCTCCTACAACAACAGCTATCACGCGAGTATCAACCGCCCTCCCTTCGAGATGTTGTACGGACGGAGATGTAGGACCCCGATATGCTGGGGTGAAGTTGGCCACAGGGTCATGGGGAGCACCGAAGTGGTGCTCAAGACGACCGAGAGGATCCAGCAGGTCCGGAGCAGGCTTCAGACTGCTCAGAGTCGGCAGAAAAGTTATGCCGACAAGCGTCGATCCGATTTGGAGTTCCAAGTCGGGGATATGGTTCTCCTGAAGGTGTCGCCCTGGAAAGGCGTCATTCGATTCAGGAAGCGGGGCAAGTTGGGCCCGCGATTCATCGGACCGTTCAGGGTCGTAGCCCGGGTGGGCAAGGTAGCGTATAGGTTGGATCTGCCAGCCGAGCTCAGCCAGATCCACAGCACTTTCCATGTTTCTCAGTTGCGAAAGTGCCTAGTGGACGATTCTGCAGTAGTACCTTTGGAGGATATTCATGTTGATGAGAACCTGAATTATATTGAGCGCCCAGTCGCAATCCTCGACAGGAAGTCGAAGGATTTGAGGAACAAGAAGGTGGAGCTAGTGAAGGTGCAATGGCAGCACCGCAAGGGTTCAGAATGGACTTGGGATCCGGTGGACGAGATGATGGAGCATTATCCCGAGCTGTTTCAGGATCGAGCAGCAGACTTCGAGGACGAAGTCTAAAATAAGTGGGGGAGATTTGTAGCACCCAGTTCCTGGTACGTAAATGTTATTTGAGTATTTCCTTTCTTTTAGCCTTGGACTCGGCGAGTCATAGGTCCGACTCGCCGAGTGGATGCGGGACCCAGGACACGTTTAAGTTGGCGACTCGGTGAGTCCATATCCTGGACTCGGCGAGTCACAGCTGTTGGATGAAACCCTAAGTTTCAGGGGTTTGCACCCTATTTAAAGGACTTATCCGCCCAGGCCAGCCCCCATTCTCTCCCCAGAGCTCCCAACCCACGTTCTAAGCTTGTTCCTTGAGAGTTTGAGGCTATTGTGTGTGTTCTTGAAGGTTTTGAGGAAAAAGGGGAAGTAGATCAAGAGGAAGGAAAGGAATCTAGGCATCTTTGCACTCTTTTAGCAGTTCCTTTGAGCCGGAGGATTTCCGGAGCAGCAGCAGCAGTAGTAGGCAGTCAGTTCCCGATCAGATCAGCAGCTACTTCGAGGTGAGTTACCTTCCAATAGCGGTGGGCCTAAGGCCACAACGCCGACCCACCAGTAGGAGACGTATGATAGATGATTGTCTTTGTGATACCATCTAGGATAGCTACTACCTGATATGTTATATGCTAGCATGATATGCTGTATGTGATAGTAGTCGAGTTCGGTTGCTAGGACCGAAGGGTAGTCAGACACCCCAGATACGTCTGACAGTATATGATGATATGTTTGCATGCTGGCTTGTTATGTTATATGCGATAGAGGTAGTACGAGGGGACCAGTCCCTGTGGTCGGTTGTTAGGACCGATGGGTAGTCAGCACCCCAGAATGGCTTGACATGGGTAGTCAGCACCCCATAATGGCTTGACATGGGTAGTCAGCACCCCAGAATGGCTTGACACGGGTAGGACGGCACCCCAGAACGGCCGTACCGGGTAGTCATGTTTGTATGGTATGTGGTACGATGGGGGAACTCACTAAGCTTTGTGCTTACAGTTTTCAGTTTTGGTTTCAGGTACCTCCTCAGCTAGGGGAAAGGAGCCGGCGCGATAGCAGCATGTCACACACACACTCTCCGGTTTCTGCATTTACGAGCTTCACTGGGATTTGTACTCTGATATTTTGATTGAATGTATGAATTGGCTTTAGACATGGTTCACTTTGTGTTATGATTTGATCAGACAATGTGTTTAGTTATTAATATTTGCTAAAGTAATGTTTTTAAAACAAAATTTTTGGTCGTGAAAATTGGGTCGTTACACATGAGGCAACGAAGATGGGTTGAACTGCTAAACAACTACGAGTGCGATATCAAGTACCATCCAGGCAAGACTAACGTGGTAGCCAATGCCTTGAGTCGGAAAGAATACTCAAGTCGTCGTGTGAAAACTCTCTCGATAACCATCCAATCCCACCTAACCTCACAAATCAAAACAGCCCAGTCAGATGCCATGAAGGCGGAAAACAAAAAAAGTGAAGCTCTGCGTGGAATGGAGAAGAACTTGGAGGTAAAGGATGATGGAGCATACTACTTCTTGAACCGCATATGGGTCCCAAAACTTGCGGGATTCAGAGAGGTAGTCATGAACGAAGCTCACAAGACGCGATACTCCATCCATCCGGGTTCAGACAAAATGTACTTGGATGTTAAGCAACATTATTGGTGGCCAAATATGAAGTTAGAGATTGCCACATACGTGAGCAAGTGCCTCACTTGTGCTAAAGTAAAGGTGGAATATCAGAAGCCCTCTGGATTACTACAGCAGCCAGTAATTCCCGAGTGGAAATGGGAAAGGATCACCATGGATTTTGTGACCAAACTACCCAATTCACGAACGGTTTGGACATGATATGGGTAATAGTTGATAGACTAACGAAATCCACCCATTTCCTACCAATAAAAGAATCATACAAGATGGAGCGCCTGACAAGAATCTACATCAAGGAAATTATGAGACTCAACGGAGTACCAGTATCTATCATCTCAGATAGAGATAGTAGATTTACTTCACGCTTTTGGCAATCGCTTCAGAAAGCTATGGGAACACAAATCGATATGAGCACTGCCTACCACCCACAAATGGATGGTCAAAGCGAGCGAACCATTCAAACACTAGAAGATATGCTTCGAGCGTGTGTAATAGACTTTGGAAGATCAAGGGATACCCACTTGCCTTTGATCGAGTTCTCGTATAACTAGGAACCGAAGGCAGCCGAGTCTTTTGCCAATTTCCTCTCTTCTCTCTCCCGTTTTGCATCGTTTTGCGTGCCAGAAATATCCCGAAGCCCCGGTATTATTCTCTAGCCCCGAGGCAAGTCCCGAGATCCCGAAGATCCCGAGAAGTGCGGTTCCCGAGCCGAAGCTCTGCCCGCGAGAAGTTCGATTTTTGTGAAGATCTTCTAGATCTGCTGAGGATTACTACTTCTGCAAGTCGTAGTGCTGTCCGATCATCTTCTGATCAAGTGAGTGTATACTACCTTTCATAAACACGATAATAATACAAGTTTGGTTCGAGTGTATTAAGTATATTGTTGTTTATAAGTGTGAGTGTGTAGTTACCTTCTTCCAACACATTATTATAAAGTATTTTATATAAAATACGTGCTATGTGTATATATTTTGTTATTATATGTGTGAATGTATATTCACTCTCTTCTATCTCATAGATCTGAGTTATTCACTATGAAATATGTGTTATGTGTGTGTGCGCCTCATCTGTTATGTGAAATACGTGTTAATCAAAGCATGCTATACAGGTTTTTATCTATGTATAAAAATGTATATTTTTATCTACTAATATGTTGGGTAGAACATGGGTAGATAGTTGGTGTGTAATAAACAGATGAGAGGCCTCGTTGTTGTTTGATTTAGTCATCTAGCGGAGTTTAGATGACGACCACGGGCTATTCTAGACAGTCTTGTGGAAACATTAGCAGGTTCGCCACCTGTAGGTGTTAATGAACTTGGGTGTTCATTCGTTGTACTCCATCCCCCTCATGGTTTCCTTATTTGACTTATATTGCTGAGGTACCCCCGAAGCATGTGTTGTCGCCCCGATGAAATATTCTTAGACTAGGTCCCTTATGTTAGTTGTCTTAGGGACATAAAGTGAGAATAACGGGAATGGGTAATTGGGTTATTGTTGGTTGGTGAAAATTAAATATGATTATTTATTGTGGGTTGAAAACCCTATATGCTCACCAGGCTCCCAAGCCTGACCCACTCAGTTTTATTTGTATTACAGGAAGTGGCGCGAGGGCATGAGATGGATGAACCATCAGTTGTTTTGTTTACAAGTTTGTATATGTATATATTTGTTGAATGACTTGTAATGTTATCGTTTATGCTTATTGGTCTGTATCGGAACATGACACCCCGAGTTTTGATTATATAATGAAAAATACATTTCTTTTATGAAATGCTTTGGTAAACATTGGTTTATCATGTTTTGTTTTCGGGAACAAATTCCGCAACTCTTTCAAATCAAAAGGATTTACTCTGAAAATATTTTTAAAGAATAAATGAAAAACGGTCTTTTCTGGCCAAGATTTTGGGGATGTCATAGTTGGTATCAGAGCATTAGTTTAAGCGAACTAGGAATTTATAGGATTTCTAGACTTAAACTTAGAATGCTAAGTGAAATTTTGAGATGTGTGTCTATGATATTTTAGACACGAGCACTAGTTTATTTTAGGAAAGTTGCCTAAAATGCTTTATGTGCTAAATGTTATATGTTGCCATATATGATATTATTTGTTCGGATCTATGGTCTGTTGCCGACCGGATCTAGAAACCTTATGTGTGTAGGATTCTAAGCGTACGTCTACGATATTAGAACTAGCATGTAAACGTTTCGGTGTGATAAGGAAGATTTGAATATCTACCATGATTGAGGATCTAATTTCACCTTATTCGGTGTGTAGATCAAAATGGTGAGGACCAGAAGTGGAGTTGGAAATGCTGACGAAAACAGGAATCAACCACCAGTGATTGAACAAGTACCTGTCGTAGCAGCAGCACCTGAGCCAATAACCATGGCTGGTGTGCAAATGATGATTCAGAAGATGTTGGATCGTCAGATGGATGAAACTATACGGTTGCTTCAGCAGCATCGTGAAGAACTGTCAATTCGTGTGGAGGAGCCTGAATTAAATGAAGGGCACTCGGAAGGGGGAAACTTCAGTGGGTCTATTGGTCAAGCCAACCCACCGATAGTTAGGCAAGATAACCATGATGGAAGGAATGATGGAATGGGATGCAAGTACAAGGACTTTCTAACTTGCAAACCATCGACCTTCAATGGAAAGGAGGATCCGATTGGGGTTATGGATTGGATCTCCGAAATGGAGTTAGCCTTTATGACATGTGGCTGCAGAGGCAAGTTGCAGACTATCTATGCCGTGCGACAATTCCGAGGTGGAGCCGTTCGTTGGTGGAACACTCTAGGGAAGACGTTGAGCCCTAATGAGCCACTGCAATTGTCATGGGCAGAGTTCTTGGTGCAGTTCAAGCGCAAGTTCTGCTCGGCTCAAAATTTGTTGGAGTTGGAGAACAAGTTCCTGACATTGACGAAAGGCAGCATGTCAGTTGATGAATACACCAATAGCTTCACCGATAAGATGGAGTTTGCCTTGCGTATCGTCCCAGACGAGTTGACAAAGGTGGACCGGTATGCGAAGGGACTCCCATGGGAGTACGAGGTGCCAGTACGTCAGGCACTTACTCTAGAGGCAGCTATCTGGGCTGCCAAGTCTGTTGAGAACATGATAAAGGGAAGAACCACCGACAAGGTTGAGGTTGATGAGAAAAGAAAGTTTGAGGGAACATCTGGTTCCGGTAAGAAGGGAAAATTTTTGAAATCTGATTCGAAAAAGTTTGGTGGAGGAAAAGGAGGCGAAGCGAAGTGGTGTGATAAGTGTAAGAAAAAGCACTTTGGGAAATGTAGCGAGGATGTGACCTGCTACAAGTGTGGGAAGGTTGGACATTTTGCCAATGAATGTCCGAACAACAAAAGGATGTGTTTTGGTTGCAATGAAGAGGGGCATATTTTGAAAGACTGTCCGAAGAAGAAGGAGGCAGCTAGGCCCAACATTCCACCAAATCCGAAGGCGAGAGCCTTCCAGATGACACTTGAAGCTGCGAAAGATGAAGCTGATGTCGCTTCAGGTACCTTTCTCGTAAATGAATTACCTGCTCAAATTTTGTTTGATTCTGGAGCCAACTACTCCTTTATTTCGCATGAGTTTGGTAGAAAGCTAGCTTTGCCTATTGATAGACTAGATGATGATTTATTAGTCGAAGTAGCTAGTGGCAAGTTTGTACCTGTTAGCCATCGTATGAAAAACATCTTAATCGACCTTAATGGGAATAAGTTTCACGAGGAATTATTGCCCATCGATCTTAATGGTTTCGACATCGTGTTGGGAATGGATTGGCTTAGCGCCAATGATGCCGAAATTTTA
Organism: Lactuca sativa; assembly: GCF_002870075.4. Classification (NCBI taxonomy): domain Eukaryota; kingdom Viridiplantae; phylum Streptophyta; class Magnoliopsida; order Asterales; family Asteraceae; genus Lactuca; species Lactuca sativa. Next base: position 133,118,438 of record NC_056627.2, on the reverse strand, counting down.
TGCAAGAAGAAGATAGTTAAAGTAAACCCGCTTGGGAAAGATTCGTTTATGGTGTATGGGGACAAACGCAGAGTGAATTCTGGAATCATTTCTCTAATGAAAGCCAGAAAGTGTTTGACCAAGGGATGTACATCATATTTAGCATTCGTGATCGATGCTAAGAAAGAAAAGAAGGTGATGCAGAGCATTCCAGTGGTGTGTGATTATCCGGAAGTATTTCCCGAAGATCTTCCTGGATTACCACCTGATAGACAAGTAGAGTTCAGAATAGACTTGTTACCAGGAACCACGCCAATAGCAAAAGCACCTTATCGATTAGCACCGACGGAGATGAAGGAGCTGATGATGCAACTTCAGGAGTTATTGGACAAAGGTTTCATTAGACCTAGTTCATCGCCCTGGGGAGCTCCGGTGTTATTTGTAAAGAAGAAAGATGGAAGTATGAGAATGTGCATCGATTACAGAGAGCTGAACAAGGCAACAATAAAGAATAGATATCCGTTGCCGAGGATTGATGACCTATTTGATCAATTGCAAGGTTCGAGCTATTTCTCGAAGATCGATCTAAGGTCAGGATATCATCAGCTGAAAGTAAGAGAGCAAGATATCAAGAAGACTGCATTCAGAACTAGATATGGACACTACGAGTTCTTGGTTATGTCATTTGGACTAACCAATGTTCCGGCAGCGTTCATGGATTTGATGAATAGGGTTTGTAATCCGTTCCGTGATAAATCCGTGATAGTGTTCATAGATGACATTCTGATTTACTCGAAAAGCCAGGAGGAGCATGGCAGACACTTGCGAGAAGTGTTAGAAGTTTTGAAGCAAGAGAAGCTGTATGCGAAGTTCTCCAAATGTGATTTTTGGATTCGTGAAGTCCAATTCTTGGGTCACGTGGTCAACCAAGAAGGGATAATGGTTGATCCAGCGAAGATCGAAGCTGTGATGAAGTGGGAACAACCGAAAAGTCCCACGGAGATTCGAAGCTTTTTAGGATTAGCCGGATATTACCGAAGGTTTATCCAAGGTTTTTCTTCGATCGCTACTCCATTGACAGCTTTGACCCACAAAGGAGCTACTTATGCTTAGAGTGATAAGAATAAAGAAGCATTCGAGAAGTTAAAGAAGAAGCTATGCGAGGCACCAATACTTTCTCTACCCGATGGAGTTGAAGACTTCACTGTTTATAGCGATGCGTCTGGGGTTGGATTAGGTTGTGTTTTGACCCAAAGAGAAAAGGTGATAGCATATGCGTCTCGACAGTTGAAGGAGCATGAAAAGAATTACCCGAATCATGATTTGGAGTTGGCAGCGGTAGTTTTCGCTCTGAAAATATGGAGGCATTACCTCTATGGCACGAAGTGCAAACTTTTTACTGATCATAAGAGTCTCCAATATCTCTTTAATCAGAAGGAATTGAATATGAGGCAACGACGCTGGCTAGAATTACTTAAAGGCTACGACTGTGAGATACTTTACCACCCCGGTAAAGCTAATGTTGTTGCTGATGCTCTCAGTCGGAAGGTCAATCTTGAAAGGAAAAGGCCAAGAGCGTTGAGAATTGAAGTTGTCTCGACAATTGTGGAAAGTATAAAGAAAGCTCAAGAGGAAGCTTCTGAGAAAAATGACCGAAAGGAGGAACGTTTGGGTAAAACGTTGGTGTTTGGTACTAACGGTCATGGACTGAAGGTATTCCAAGATCGTATTTGGGTACCTAAGTCAGGAGGAGTCAGATATTTTCTGATGGAAGAAGCTCACAAGACCATGTACTCGATTCATCCTGGTAGCACTAAAATGTATAGGGACCTGAAACCCTACTACTGGTGGCCGACGATGAAGCTTGATGTTGCAAAGTATGTGGCTGAGTGTGTGACTTGTGCGAGAGTCAAGACACAACATCAGAAACCTTACGGGAGTTTAGAACCATTGCCTGTGCCTATGGGTAAGTGGGAAGACATTGCTATGGACTTTGTCACTAAACTGCCCAGAACAAAAAGTGGTCATGACATGATTTGGGTGGTCGTTGATCGATTCACTAAGAGTGCGCATTTCATAGCGGCCAATGAGAAATGGTGTATGGAAAAGCTTGCGAATTCTTACATGAAGGAAATTGTAAGGCTTCACGGTGTTCCGTTAACGATTGTATCGGATCGTGATAGCCGTTTCACCTCAAGGTTTTGGAAAAGTCTACAAGAGGAAATGGGTACCAAGTTATGTTTAAGCACAGCTTACCATCCACAGACTGATGGTCAGAGTGAAAGAATGATACAAATACTTGAAGATATGCTGAGAGCATGTACCTTGGAATTCCTAGGTAATTGGGATGAACATTTACCTTTGGTAGAATTTTCCTACAATAATAGTTTTCACTTGAGCATTAAGATGGCACCTTATCAAGCTTTGTATGGATAGAAGTGTCGTACGCCATCTTGTTGGCTTGAGGCTGGGGAAAAGCAGTTTATGGGACCGGAGATGGTTCATCAAACTGCTGAAAAGTTGAAAATAATTAGGGAAAGAATGTTAGCGGCTCAAGATCGTCAAAAGAGTTATGCTGACAAGAAGCGAAGACCGATGACTTTTGAAATTGGAGATTCGGTTTTGCTTAAAGTCTCGCCGTGGAAGGGACTTATAAGATTTGGAAAAAGGGGAAAGTTGAGTCCAAGGTTTATTGGACCGTTTAAAGTTCTTCAGAGGGTTGGGAACCAAGCTTACAAGCTCGAATTACCCGAGGAACCGAATGGAATTCACAACACTTTTCATGTGTGTTATTTGAGGAAGTTCACGGGAGAAGTTCCCGACATAATTCCAATTTCTGAATTGAGAATTGATGAGAACAAAAGTTTGATTGAAGAACCAGAGGCAATTGTTGACCGAAAGACTAAGAAGTTGCGACGCAAAATGGTTGGGTTAGTGCTTGTCCGATGGAAACACACGAATGGGCCGAATCTCACCTGGGAGACGGAGAGTGACATGTTGAGTCGCTATCCGAATTTGTTTGTTGATGTGTGATTCCAGGGACGGAATCATTCTAAGGTGGAGAGAATTGTAACGCCTGTGTTTCCGGGCTTGCCATTTTTAGCAATGTAATAGTCTAGGTTAACCTCTGTAACCCGTTTTGTAATAATAAAGATTGTATTATTTGAGTATTATGTGTTTTGGTGCTTAATTGCTTAATTATGTGGTTTGATTAATTAAGAATAAAAATAAGCGTCAAAATTTAAGTGTAAAATAAACTTAATATCTTTGAATAATGTTGTAGTAATTGAAACGAGGTTTCCGAATATATATAGAACGCCCAAATCTGACTTCGTATGAGGAAGTTATGATTTATCGAAGTTTCGGCTTAGCGGTGTGCAGCCCGAAATACTCGATTTGAGATCGAGCGGTTTTTAGCCGAAGCAATCTAAATGAGAATCGAAGATCTCATTGTTGGTATCAAAGCGATAAAAGTTAGGCGAGAACGGACGTCAAACGAAGGAGTTATGAATTTATAACGAAGTTTTTCTGTCGCGGCCTATTAAAAATAAATAATAAAAATAAATTCAAAATTAGCCAACGGAGTCTAAACGAAAGTTGTAGAGCGTGGTCTCACCTTCGCGTGGATATAAAGAACGTCGAAAACGGAGTTCGTATGCGAAAGTTATGAATTTCCGAAGTTTATTAAATATTTTGTAATTAAAATTAATCTTTTAATCCGGCATTATCCGAAGACGAGTCACCGGTCCGATCCGACGTACGCCCCGCGTACTCCGAAGAGTGTCGAAATTTCGGATGACGCATGCAGTGACGATTTCGGAAGCAGTACGCGCTGCGTACTGCAGTACGCCCCGCATACTCCGAGGCTCCAGCCTCCTATAAATAGGAACCGAAGGCAGCCGAGTCTTTTGCCAATTTCCTCTCTTCTCTCTCCAGTTTTACATTGTTTTGCGTGCCAGAAATATCCCGAAGCCCCGGTATTATTCTCTAGCCCCGAGGCAAGTCCCGAGATCCCGAAGATCCCGAGAAGTGCGGTTCCCGAGCCGAAGCTCTGCCCGCGAGAAGTTCGATTTTTGTGAAGATCTTCCAGATCTGCTGAGGATTACTACTTCTGCAAGTCGTAGTGCTGTCTGATCATCTTCTGATCAAGTGAGTGTATACTACCTTTCATAAACACGATAATAATACAAGTTTGGTTTGAGTGTATTAAGTATATTGTTGTTTATAAGTGTGAGTGTGTAGTTACCTTCTTCCAACACATTATTATAAAGTATTTTATATAAAATACGTGCTATGTGTATATATTTTGTTATTATATGTGTGAATGTATATTCACTCTCTTCTATCTCATAGATCTGAGTTATTCTCTATGAAATATGTGTTATGTGTGTGTGCCTCATCTGTTATGTGAAATACGTGTTAATCAAAGCATGCTATACAGGTTTTTATCTATGTATAAAAATGTATATTTTTATCTACTAATATGTTGGGTAGAACATGGGTAGATAGTTGGTGTGTAATAAACAAATGAGAAGCCTCATTGTTGTTTGATTTAGTCATCTAGCGGAGTTTAGATGACGACCACGGGCTATTCTAGACAGTCTTGTGGAAACATTAGCAGGTTCGCCACCTGTAGGTGTTAATGAACTTGGGTGTTCATTCGTTGTACTCCATCCCCCTCGTGGTTTCCTTATTTGACTTATATTGCTGAGGTACCCCCGAAGCATGTGTTGTCGCCCCGATGAAATATTCTTAGACTAGGTCCCTTATGTTAGTTGTCTTAGGGACATAAAGTGAGAATAACGGGAATGGGTAATTGGGTTATTGTTGGTTGGTGAAAATTAAATATGATTATTTATTGTGGGTTGAAAACCCTATATGCTCACCAGGCTCCCAAGCCTGACCCACTCAGTTTTATTTGTATTACAGGAAGTGGCGCGAGGGCATGAGATGGATGAACCTTCAGTTGTTTTGTTTACAAGTCTGTATATGTATATATTTGTTGAATGAATTGTAATGTTATCGTTTATGCTTATTGGTCTGTATCGGAACATGACACCCCGAGTTTTGATTATATAATGAAAAATACATTTCTTTTATGAAATGCTTTGGTAAACATTGTTTTATCATGTTTTGTTTTTGGGAACAAATTCCGCAACTCGTTCAAATCAAAAGGATTTACTCTGAAAATATTTTTAAAGCATAAATGAAAAACGGTCTTTTCTGGCCGAGATTTTGGGGATGTCACATGAACTCTCGGAACAGCAACGCATCACCACCTTGCGGCCTCGCGGCAGCAATAGCTGCGGTAGCCGCTACAACAGCAGCCTCAGAAAGAGCGGTATAACGCTCGTCGAAGGTCTCAATCAGCGTGGTCTTAATAGACCCGAACATCTCTGGTATCTCTGCCCTGATGGCCGCAGCCACCTCCTCGTGGATGATCCGGCGGATCTCCTCATCACTGGTCTCACTGCTCTCAGGCATCAGACGTGTCCTCACCATGATCTACCTCTGAAATACAACATACGATAAATTAGAATCCATTCGAGCATAGTCACACTCGACAACTCTTCCCTCCTTGATCCTTGGTATTCCAAAGATTCCTACTTGGGCTGTACACCGCTCCGGCGCTTTCAGTAGTACAGGCCCAATACTACTGTCCGCACCGTACCAGAATACACCCTAAGTCCTCCTCTTCGGATCCCAAATTCCAAGTACTCTATCATGCACAATCCACTCTCTAACAAATCTCTCATAAGCCCCTCGCTGCTACCTACTCACTCTCAAGCATCTCATAGCAGCTCACCTCTCCCTAGGCTAAGGCATCACAAATCAGGCCACTCTAGTCCTAATAGGAGTACCTAGCCTACTCTAGCATGAGAATACATCATATCAATATCAATATCACATAACATGAGGGTATTTTGGGAAATCACCGTTCGGGCGCGGACTGATCGTACACACAACTCTGCTCTGCGTTCATCCAAAAATCTTTTATTCTTTTTGAAATACTTCTCAAATCCTCAGTTTGAGTTCAAATACGCCCGAAGGTGTACTCGAATCCCTCAAACCAAGGCTCTGATACCAACTTGTAACACCGTGAATATCAAAATAATTTTTCGCATAATATAGAAACATATTCATTTAATTTTTCATAAAACATCAATGTTTGAAATCTCCAATCAATGTCATACAATAAATCCCAAGATCACATATCATAAAAATCCCATGTATGTGTACTGATCAAGCTGGCGCCTTCCCACGGTCATCACAAGTACCTGAAACAATAAACACCAACTCTGTAAGCACAAAGCTTAGTGAGTTCCCCAAAATACCACACATAACACATATTAGCCACTCGAGGCTATAACTCTGTGGGTCCGTAGACCCTACTCTGTGAACCCTCTGGTTCTAACTCTGGGAACCTTCCGGTTCCAACTCCATAAACATGCACAGCATAAATCACATAGAAATAATGCAGCACAACACATAACATACATATAACATACAAATACTCTGTCACATAACTCTGGTTACCTACTCAAGGTAAAGTATAGTGAGAAGACTCACCTCGTGTATCTCGATAACTCGCGAATCCCGGAAATCACTTGCGCTCGATCCTCCGAGCTATAATCCTCCTATATCATCATATACCTCTAGTTAACATTTTCACAACTAAAGTTGACTACCCCTATCAAGTCAACACTGGTCAACTCTGGTCAACGGTCAACAGTCAACTTCGACCGGACTCGGCGAGTGCACTAGGGCGACTCGGCGAGTCTATACGTGTTCACTGACTCCCTAGGATCCTCTCTTGACACGTCGAGTACTTCCCTGATGTCACAACCGGAAATTTTGTGACATGTAATCTATACATTCAAGCTAATAAACATGATTGACACCTACTATTATAACATCAAAAACTTCAATCAAATACATCATACAAGTACTACAAATAGTCATCAAACAATTGGAGACCCTAGAAGTCCTTGTTTAAGTCCATTTTGGACTAGGACTCCCTTATTGGATCCAAATGGACCAATAAGCTTCCAATTAGACTATCATGGGCTTAGAACCCTAATTGGGCTCTAATTGGACCCACACTAATTTATTTCAACATTTTGGGCCATGTTGGGCCTAGAATGAAATAAATTAATAACTATGAACCATAATTAACCTAATTTGGCCCTAACAAGTCATAAAAAAATCACCTTTATATTTATTTGGACCAAAAATCACTCAACTTAACCATGAAAATTGGGCTTAAGCATTTAAGGCCCAAACATTTCCTTTTCCCCACCATTCTCGGCCCAAGCTCAAAAAAAAAAGGGAGGAGTTGACTTTTTCATGACACATCATCTTTGTATGGAGGATATCTAGGCATTACCCTTCAAACATCCATGCATTCTCATTCTTCCATGCAAACATCACCTCAAGGTCTTTTCTTCTCTCTCTCCCTCCCCCCTTCTTGTTTGGCCGAGAGTAACCCACACACACACACCTCACAAACTCTCTCTAAATTACTCAAGAAATCATCCCCTCTCTCCACTCAAAAGTCTTGAAAATTTGGCTTGAAGCCTAAGAATCATCCTAAAGAAATTCGCCATCTAAGGTAAGTTAATGTTTAACTTATGATCTAACTCCCTCTACTTCATTAAAATCTCTTCTAAAATTCATTCACTCTTGTGATCTTGCATCCTAGAGGTCGAAATCTTCATCAAAGGGTGTTAAGGCCAAAAATCACTTCATTTTTTTCCATCTTCTCTCCAAAACCGAAACCACACACAAGGTGAGCTTCATACCCCCTATTTTCTGTTTTTATGAGTTTTGTGGGGGGGAATACAAGTGAATGTGTAGATCTACATGTGTATTGTATGCTTTGTATGATTTCCATGCTTATATGTGTGCTTTTGTGTGTTAAAATGTTGGATCTAGCCATAAAACCCCTCAAAACCGAGATATATCTTATGTTAAATGATTTTAGCATCAAATGTATTTCTACATACAAAGTGTCTCTAGAAAAATAGCTAAATGGCTTAGTAACAATTTCTTTGGGCTAAAAACACAATTTTTGGACCTAAAATGTGAAAAATACCAAATTTAAGGGCCCAAATTGACATATCACGAATTCTGATGGATGAGGTGTGTCAAAACAGTTTCAATAAAACCATTTCTGGAAATATACTCATTTAGAGGATTAAAAACATAAATTTCAAGCTTAATGGGCTAAAAATAACATTTTCGGCCCAATGAGGCCCATTATGCGAGATTTTCTGTTTTGGAGGGCCAAAACTGTGTTTTTCTGAAAAACAGTGGACTATAAGTGTTCCAAGTCCTTTTCAAAGGTTTAAAATGCTTTTTAAATTTAAAAAGGACCAAAGTTGCAAAAATTTTACAAATTGGGCCAAAATTGTCAAAATTGCGAAAAAGAAGGGTTGTAACCGAGAAAACTGAAATTTCAGGGACTTAAACTGTTTTCTATGAAAAATATGCTGAAAAATATTAATTTCAATAATTTTTGGTGTTAAAATGTCAAGAAAATTGATTTAAGGACCAAACCGGAAATTATTTAAATAAAGGGGTGAAAAAGTAAATTATACAAACAATAAGGGGCTGAAAACAGAAAAATTTCAAGGCTGATTCAATACATGCAAGTTGATCAAATGATGGCACCGCGACTATCGACGAAATACAATACATTACAATACCAAAAGTCGTTGTTAAACGAATTGGTTCGGTCTCGAACCAATAGAAATCCGCAACTACTAACACTACGACACTACGACACTACGACGCTATGACACTACGACACTACGACACTACAATTCATACTAATAACGTTTGGTAATTCATTATACATGCGAGTGTGCACAGACGTCTACGCACCATCTTTGGGCCCCAAAAGTGTAAAATCTTGTTCGTTGAGCCTAGCTAGCCCAATGACCTGATCTTAAGGCCCGAAGACATTTATTTTACGAAGTGTTGGGTTTTACCGATCTGACACAACGTAAATGGACTTTCAATGGCTTGTATACTACTGGTCCCCAAGGGTCCTTTGGTATTGCTAGTAAAGTCTACATTTCATGCGGGGCGGGTCGGGGACCCCTCGTACATTTTTATCCCCAACCGGTTAATGGAGTCATCGAGGCCTTCGTGTCCTCTTTCTCTTCGGATGTGGGACTACACATAGTCAGGGCGATTGGATAACGTGATTAATACGGACGACGCCTACGGGATCGTTAGTATAGCTATAAACTGGTCGTTTGTGTAATGCGTGTTTGTAGCAACTAATCATGCTCAAAATAATCCAACGTCGCCTGGGACTGACACTACACGCTATGCAATGGTTTCAATGTAACTTCATGGAATTCAAGGAATTAGGAAAACATCGGGTTTTCCTAGGGTTTTCAATACATACATATTTGAAATGCATACAACTTAAATGAACAATTTTTTTTACAAGTATAGAAACAAACAAGCATACCTATGGATCTTCACAAACGTTTTCAAAAGCTTTTCTTTTCAGAAAATATCGGATTTTCTGGTGGTTTTCAAACAATACAAACATTGGATTCCAAACACTACTTATGAACTCACCAACATTTCATATGTTGACGTTTTTCAAAATACTTGTATTCTCAGGGAACCAATGAACCAAAGGAAAACATATTCGGTGATGGCTTGCAGTTTATTGATGTACGAATCGAACAATTTATTTTTAGGAATGAAATGTTTAAACAATGTACTTCATGTAAATTCTACTGGTTGTACTATATTAATGCATGGTGACGAATGTTGTTATGTTTCATATATATTCAATGTTATGGTATTCAATTGAGTCACGACAGCCCCCGGACGTTTCCGCCGTCTGGTTCGGGGGTGTGACAGGTTGGTATCAGAGCTTTGTTTATAGTGAACTAGCATGTCTAGCCACACATTGATATGCAACTATAAACCAAAAGAGGGACTAACATAACTCTGAACAAAACAAGTAAATAAAACACCCTTGCTTGCCTTAGGAACGAGAACCTAACACCGAACCAAACAAGATAATGCTAGTATCTCGGTTAATTCAAGACTGTTCTTAGTTGTACCAAGGAGCGGATGTAGCCTGATCAACTACATTCCCTCCAAGGTGCAACCATCACATGTCGTGAAGAAATCGTGATAGCTAGGAACCTAAAATTATACCCCTTAATCCCCAAGAAGGGAACCCCAACTAAATCTATGCAATAGTTGTAGAATTGTAGGAGTAATATGTATGCTATTTGTTTCTAGTATTCATAGCCCATCGTGCAATACGCTATAGACGAGTATCATTAGCCAGGAAACCCTATCTCCCTAGTCAAGGAATAGTCGGGTGGCTCGACCCAGAGGAAGAACCCCAGGAGGGACACGAAGTAGAACTCGCAGGTGAACCCGCTGAGTCAATAATGGACCTCGAAGAGGAAGAGCCGGAGGGCAATGACGATGACGACACGGATGTAGAATCCAATGACATCAATCCTCCATGTAAATCCAGGGCACCGACTTATAGTGTGGGCCCCGGTGACCCCATGCCCCCCTCGGGCACCCGATATTTGGGGATAAAGTCACCAGTAGGGAATACGACCACACCACGGTAAGAGCTGAGGTCTCTTTAATTTCAGTCACAGAGGACCAGCTGACCAGGCCCTCCCAATCATGGTGCGACGCACTCGAGGTATCGATAACCAAGCTCAGGACACCCCAAATCGAACGAAACAAATGTGGTTTGTTATTAAGAGGGATGAAAGGAAAACACGGGAAGTGAATGGAGACTCTCGAGCGAGACAGTTAGTTTGGGAGGCACGCCCACGAGATACCGAGCAACAAGTAGCTCGTCTCTGAAGTGCATCCACTTCATCAGCATCACCACCAGACACTTCTCGCCACGACTAGGATCAGCCTTTTCTAATTTCCCCTACTATCCGACATGACTCTCTTTCGTGTACTAAGATGGTACATACCCCTGAAACGATTATGTGTTATATTTATTTCATATTGCTGCAAAGACTCAATTATATGCACAAGCGAACCCTCGAAACCGCTAGATACTTAAGGATCTCGAAACTAAAACAACCCATATAATCTAAGGATAGACGTAACAATCGTTCCAGATCTGTGATCACCTATTACCACAAAATACATCATAGGGATGTAGATGGAGGCAGTAAGAATTATACAACAAGATGCAAAATTTGTAGAGTACAACCAGGAATGACGATCATTACTTACGATCTGGGTTATCAACGTGCATCAGGAAAATGCCATCCCGCAAGAATAACAAGCGTACCCGCAAGACACCGCTCCTGCAGATGGACTCTGCTACATTTCAAGCTGCTGTAATGGCAGCAGTAACTGCTGCTATGGCACAGATCAATGCAAACAACCCTAATGGAGGCAGGAATAGCATTGACAACTCCAGCCAAAGGAACAAACATGGAAACCAACAAGTGACAACCTGTCAAGGAACTCCAAACCCCAAGCTTAAGAGCAGGAAGCTGAGGTCTGGAGGTAAGAGAAAGGGACAACACACTCAAGGGTTCTCAAGGGAGCAACGTGTTGTTGCTGTTCATGCGACCACGACCCCTATTACACCAGCAACCAGGAGACCATATGCTGGAAACCTTCCAAAATGCAACCAGTGCAAATTCCATCATAATGGAGCCTGCAGGGAGATGCATTGTAACAAATGCAACCAAAAGAATCACATCGCCAAATTCTGTAGAACTTATCCATGCCAGAATCATTAGCCAAATGAAAACGACAACAATCGCAACAACCCTAACAACAACACCAATGATGAAACCAGTCGCACCTTCTATAGGTGTGGAGGAACTGGTCACATCAGGCGCAATTGCCCTAGGGATAACAATCGAGGAGCAGAAGGATCAGAAATGGTCCTAACCTTGGGTCAAGGCGAAGCAATCCAAAACCCAACGGTTGTTACTGGTACGTTCCCACTTGACAACTCTTTCGATTACCTCTTATTCAACGGTAAATCCGAGCGAAATTTCGATTAGTAACATATTCAAACACTTACTAAAACCACATTCCTAAAGCTAAGCTAAGCCCTTCAATGGACATGACCAATGGGGAAAAACTGACTTAACCTAGGGTATTTATGTGGAGTACACCTTAGCCCTAAACAACCATTCATTACAAATAGGTTTCATGCCAGTAAATATTAGGAGTTTTAATGTGATAATCGTCATGGTTGGGTTAAGCTCCCACCGTGCTGATACTATGTGTCGCGAGAAGGCCGTTTACCTTCACCTTCCTAATCACAAAAACTCTAATGATCCATGGTGATAAACCTAGCGCCAATCCCCTCCCTATCTCGTGCATCAAGGCACAGAAGCGCCTGCACCAGGAGGACTACGTTTTCCTCACTCATGTTGTGGACAAGACCAAAGAAGAGGTAGGCATACGAGGTATTCCAGTAACATGTGATTTTTCGAAATGTGTTCCCCAAAGGACTTTCGGGGATATCCTAGAGAGACAGGTCAAATTTGGAATCAACCTCATATTGGGAACCACATCAATTGCCAATTCACCCTATAGGTTGACTCCCGCCAAAAATTCACAAGTTATCCTGTCAACTGAGTAGAATTGTTGCGCAAAGGATTCATTAGACCAAGCTTCTCATCCTAGAGAGCTCTGGTCTTGTTTTTCAAGAAGACAGATCCTTCCGAAGGTACATTGATTTTAGGAAATTGAATAATCTCCCTATTAAAAGTCGGTACCTACTTCCACGAACTGACGATCTATTTGGCCAGCTCCAAGAAGCTCGTTACTTCTTTAAAATAGATCTAAGAATCGGTTATCATCAACTCTGAGTCCGAGAAGGCGACATTCCAAAACTGCCTTCCGAACTTGTCACGACCATTTCAAATTCATTATGATACCCTTCGGTCTAACAAATGCTCCCACGGTATTCATGAACCTTACGAACCGAGTTTCCCAACCATTCCTAGTTAGCCCTTTCACTATTTTCATCGATAACATACTCATCTGCTCACAAGGCGAGGACGAAACACAATCATCATCTACGACCAGCCTAGAAAGCATCAAAGCTGGGAGTGTCGCGATGAAAGCACTACATGGATGGATAAAACTCTCGAAGTCGAAAGACGAAGCTTTTTGTTATAAGAGTAGAGTTGGGCGTTATCTGGGTGATCGACGATAGGTTAACCCAATCTGCCCATTTCCTGCCAATACAGGAATCAAACAAGATGGGAGGATTAGCTTGGATCTATATCCAGGAGATCGTGAGACTCCATGAAATATCGGTACCTACTATCTCGGATAGAGATAACAGACTTTCTTCAAGACTATGGCAGTCACTTCAGAGGGCTATGGGAACGTAACTAGACATAAGCGTTCCTTACCACCTTCAAACCAATAGCCAAAGTGAACGAACCATTCGACCACTCAAATTCATGCTACAAGTCTAGGTGTGTGAGTTCAGCAAGTCAGGGGATACCCGGTTTCCCTTGACAAAATTCTCATACAATAACAACTATCGCACGAGCATCAAGAATGCTCCTTTCGAAAACTCTTTATAGTCATAAATTCATATCACTCGGTGGTACTCTCATGAGACCAGAAACCACTAACAAAACAACAGAAAAGATCGTCCGGATCAGAGCTCGATTACAAGCGTCGCGTGACCGACAAAAGAGCTACGCCGATAAACGGCGAAAGCCCTTAGAATTCCAGGTCGGTGGTCGAGTACTGTTGAAAGTCTCACCCTGGAAAGGGGTTATACGTTTCGGAAAACGGGGAAAGCTGAACCCGCGATACATTGGACCTTTCGAAATCGTCGCCCGAATAGGTCCGGTAGCCTACAGACTACAACTACCCGCGGAGCTAAACGGTGTACATCCCGTGTTTCATGTCTCTAATCTGAAGAAGTGCCTATCAGATGAAACCCTTGTCATTCCTCTTGACGAAATCAAGATCAATGAGAATCTCCTGTTCGTCGAAGAACCAATCGAAATCATGGACAGGGAGGTGAAGCGTACTAAGCAGAGTCGCATCCCGATCGTGAAGGTACGGTGAAACGCAAAGCGTGAGCCAGAATTCACTTGGGAACGCGAAGATCAAATGAAGCAGAAGTACCCTCACCTATTCTAGCATTCTAAAATCTAGCTTTCAAACAGAATTTCGGGACGAAATTCCCTCTAACGGGGGGATGATGTCACAACCGGAAATTTTGTGACATGTAATCTATACATTCAAGCTAATAAACATGATTGACACCTACTATTATAACATCAAAAACTTCAATCAAATACATCATACAAGTACTACAAATAGTCATCAAACAATTGGAGACCCTAGAAGTCCCTGTTTAAGTCCATTTTGGACTAGGACTCCCTTATTGGATCCAAATGGACCAATAAGCTTCCAATTAGACTATCATGGGCTTAGAACCCTAATTGGGCTCTAATTGGACCCACACTAATTTATTTCAACATTTTGGGCCATGTTGGGCCTAGAATGAAATAAATTAATAACTATGAACCATAATTAACCTAATTTGGCCCTAACAAGTCATAAAAAAATCACCTTTATATTTATTTGGACCAAAAATCACTCAACTTAACCATGAAAATTGGGCTTAAGCATTTAAGGCCCAAACATTTCCTTTTCCCCACCATTCTCGGCCCAAGCTCAAAAAAAAAAGGGAGGAGTTGACTTTTTCATGACACATCATCTTTGTATGGAGGATATCTAGGCATTACCCTTCAAACATCCATGCATTCTCATTCTTCCATGCAAACATCACCTCAAGGTCTTTTCTTCTCTCTCTCCCTCCCCCCTTCTTGTTTGGCCGAGAGTAACCCACACACACACACCTCACAAACTCTCTCTAAATTACTCAAGAAATCATCCCCTCTCTCCACTCAAAAGTCTTGAAAATTTGGCTTGAAGCCTAAGAATCATCCTAAAGAAATTCGCCATCTAAGGTAAGTTAATGTTTAACTTATGATCTAACTCCCTCTACTTCATTAAAATCTCTTCTAAAATTCATTCACTCTTGTGATCTTGCATCCTAGAGGTCGAAATCTTCATCAAAGGGTGTTAAGGCCAAAAATCACTTCATTTTTTTCCATCTTCTCTCCAAAACCGAAACCACACACAAGGTGAGCTTCATACCCCCTATTTTCTGTTTTTATGAGTTTTGTGGGGGGGAATACAAGTGAATGTGTAGATCTACATGTGTATTGTATGCTTTGTATGATTTCCATGCTTATATGTGTGCTTTTGTGTGTTAAAATGTTGGATCTAGCCATAAAACCCCTCAAAACCGAGATATATCTTATGTTAAATGATTTTAGCATCAAATGTATTTCTACATACAAAGTGTCTCTAGAAAAATAGCTAAATGGCTTAGTAACAATTTCTTTGGGCTAAAAACACAATTTTTGGACCTAAAATGTGAAAAATACCAAATTTAAGGGCCCAAATTGACATATCACGAATTCTGATGGATGAGGTGTGTCAAAACAGTTTCAATAAAACCATTTCTGGAAATATACTCATTTAGAGGATTAAAAACATAAATTTCAAGCTTAATGGGCTAAAAATAACATTTTCGGCCCAATGAGGCCCATTATGCGAGATTTTCTGTTTTGGAGGGCCAAAACTGTGTTTTTCTGAAAAACAGTGGACTATAAGTGTTCCAAGTCCTTTTCAAAGGTTTAAAATGCTTTTTAAATTTAAAAAGGACCAAAGTTGCAAAAATTTTACAAATTGGGCCAAAATTGTCAAAATTGCGAAAAAGAAGGGTTGTAACCGAGAAAACTGAAATTTCAGGGACTTAAACTGTTTTCTATGAAAAATATGCTGAAAAATATTAATTTCAATAATTTTTGGTGTTAAAATGTCAAGAAAATTGATTTAAGGACCAAACCGGAAATTATTTAAATAAAGGGGTGAAAAAGTAAATTATACAAACAATAAGGGGCTGAAAACAGAAAAATTTCAAGGCTGATTCAATACATGCAAGTTGATCAAATGATGGCACCGCGACTATCGACGAAATACAATACATTACAATACCAAAAGTCGTTGTTAAACGAATTGGTTCGGTCTCGAACCAATAGAAATCCGCAACTACTAACACTACGACACTACGACACTACGACGCTATGACACTACGACACTACGATTCATACTAATAACGTTTGGTAATTCATTATACATGCGAGTGTGCACAGACGTCTACGCACCATCTTTGGGCCCCAAAAGTGTAAAATCTTGTTCGTTGAGCCTAGCTAGCCCAATGACCTGATCTTAAGGCCCGAAGACATTTATTTTACGAAGTGTTGGGTTTTACCGATCTGACACAACGTAAAAGGACTTTCAATGGCTTGTACACTACTGGTCCCCAAGGGTCCTTTGGTATTGCTAGTAAAGTCTACATTTCATGCGGGGCGGGTCAGGGACCCCTCGTACATTTTTATCCCCAACCGGTTAATGGAGTCATCGAGGCCTTCGTGTCCTCTTTCTCTTCGGATGTGGGACTACACATAGTCAGGGCGATTGGATAACGTGATTAATACGGACGACGCCTACGGGATCGTTAGTATAGCTATAAACTGGTCGTTTGTGTAATGCGTGTTTGTAGCAACTAATCATGCTCAAAATAATCCAACGTCGCCTGGGACTGACACTACACGCTATGCAATGGTTTCAATGTAACTTCATGGAATTCAAGGAATTAGGAAAACATCGGGTTTTCCTAGGGTTTTCAATACATACAGATTTGAAATGCATACAACTTAAATGAACAATTTTTTTTTACAAGTATAGAAACAAACAAGCATACCTATGGATCTTCACAAACGTTTTCAAAAGCTTTTCTTTTCAGAAAATATCGGATTTTCTGGTGGTTTTCAAACAATACAAACATTGGATTCCAAACACTACTTATGAACTCACCAACATTTCATATGTTGACGTTTTTCAAAATACTTGTATTCTCAGGGAACCAGTGAACCAAAGGAAAACATATTCGGTGATGGCTTGCAGTTTATTGATGTACGAATCGAACAATTTATTTTTAGGAATGAAATGTTTAAACAATGTACTTCATGTAAATTCTACTGGTTGTACTATATTAATGCATGGTGACGAATGTTGTTATGTTTCATATATATTCAATGTTATGGTATTCAATTGAGTCACGACAGCCCCCGGACGTTTCCGCCGTCTGGTTCGGGGGTGTGACACCTGACTCGACGAGTTCCACCTGGCATGAATCGCGGGGCCACCACGACTCAACTCGCCGAGTCTCAAGAACAACTCGGTGAGTTCCAGCTTGACTCAGTCCACCTGTCAACCCTCTCTGACTCTCCGTGACTCACTGAGTCAACCCATAACTCGGTAAGACCACTCGCTGAGTGGTTAAAGGCAATCTTCAAGCTACTCGCCGATTCTGTTCTTCGGACTCGGCGAGTCTAAGCCATGCATGAACTCAAACTCACTCCTGAGGCCAGATCCGCTCCAATAACTCATAGATCCAGTCCTTCCAAGCACATTTATCACGTAAAGTTACAATCTTGGCTACCATGCAACGCTTACAAGGCTTCTTTTGGTGAAATGACATCTAAAATGGTAACCTAAGTCCCCAACTCAAAAGGATAGGCATAAAACAAGGCATTTGGGAGTCTCTGGACCTACTAAGATCCAGATCTAGGTACCAATTCTCAAAGGGACCTCTCACACTCAAATTACAAGGCATGAAGAAACCCTAGATTTGACCATATACATAAAAACACGAGAATAAGCTCTGAATAATACCTCAAATAGCTTCCTCTGCCCAAAATGGAAGTAGATCCAAGCTCCCCAATCCTCCAAGTTAGCCTTCCTCTTCCCTTCTTGCTAACACACACACAAAGATGAAGAATAATGGCCTCTTTTCTCACTCACAAGGACTCACAGGTGCTCTAGTGCTCTCAAGGTCGAAGGTAGCCGCAATGAAGGGTTATAAGGCCCTTTAAATAGGGCTCAGGGCCGGGAAATTAGGGTTTCATTAAACAGCGTGGACTCGCCGAGTCCGGACGCGAACCCACGTCCAAATCCGCGATCCTACTCGGCGAGTCTAGCCTCCAACTCGCCGAGTCTCCTCACAATTTACCAAAAATAAATAAATGAATAATACCTGGGAATTCGAGCATGTTGCCCAAGGGCTCCACGTGTACTATGTCTTGGGCCTTGCCCGGATGATTTGTTCTTTAGTAAAGATCAACGTTCTAAGTCACTTATTATGACTAGCCAAATTACAGGTGTACTTACGGGATCGTGCTATGAAGGATTACTTCCTCGTATCAGTTAGCATACCGAGTCACCTTTGGTGACTAACCTATTTGGGGTCATCCTTTTCGATATTAGAATCGACAGGTAGCTGAGGCTCGGGAAGGCCCGAGAAGACTTGTATTGAGTGAGAACATGCATAACATGGTCTACATTGTGTTTATAAATGCATTTTAATATACAGTTTTATTAAATGATTTTCATAATAATTTTGTGTCCAAAACAATGTAGCTTGGGAGACATTGATTATCTTATGTAAAATTATTTAAATATCATAAATCTCCATTAATGTAAACAACCTAGCAGCTTTATAATGGTTTATTTGTATCAATTGTAATAAACGAATTGATAGTTTTACAAATATATTTGTAAATGAGTTGAAAATTTTTAGTACCATAATTTACAAATGGGGTCCTATGACAAAAAAATGTTTTACAAATCATATTATTTTAATATATAAAATGTTGGGTGTTATACCAGCAGTTTGAGGAAAATGCCCCATGCCTTATACGCATGTGGTACAAGTTAACCATGAGAAGTAACCTTTGTTACCTTGAAGGGCCAAAATCACAAAAGAAATATATATATATATATATATATATATATATATATATATATATATATATATATATATATATATATATATATATATATATATATATATATATATATATATATATAATATGTAAAAAAAATCAAATTTGAATCAATGCTGCAAGTCCAAACATTTTTAAGCTAAAACTGCAAAAAAATACAAAATCTTAGGAAACTTTTTTGAAATTTTCTCTTAATTTAACCAATTAATTATGCATTCCAGATGCCCTTAACATAATAAATTCGTCCATGTGGATTTTGTTCACTATTTCGTCGAAGGAGGGTCCATAAATCAGCGACCAAGACCTTATATATGCAATTTGACTTTCCTACAACTACACTCAATCGGTTCAAATTCTCTCATCTCGTTTACTTTTGGATCGATAGATTTCGCTTTTTTCTGATAGACAGGGAGAAAGAGCAGCTACGTCCAATCCCTTAATGTAAGCTAGCTATTTAATTCTTGTTTTCACTATCACTCATGAATTAAGTTTAAGCTTTGTAGATTGCTTCAAGCGAAACATCTAAACATATATTATGCTGATATGTTTGATCACATGCTAATTCAAAACTCAAATCGCAGTTCGATAACTGAAGTAACACTGTTTGTGAGTCCTCTATGGAATCTGGTGATTGGAGGTCTCAGCTGACAGATATTTCACGGAACAGGATCGTGAACAAGATGTGTGTTTACGTATTTTTTTTCTTTAAGAATTTGTTTATGCTTATCTGCTAAGAATTTATCTTACTGTAAGTCTATAACGATGGTGATGTTAGCTTATGGGATTGTGTTGCTAATCTTACCCTAAGAAATCATATTGTTTATATTAATCGACAAAGAAACTATTACAAGAAAAGGGAAGAAAAAAACACACACCTAAGCTAATAGACCCCTAAAATTAATTACCATGCTTACAGAAATATATACTCAAAAAGAATGTTCACACATCTAACATTCTGAAAGTATAGATTCTTTTGGGGCTTATTGCTTTTGTAATGTTTCAAACTTTTTACGTATTCAGCATGGCTGTGTTTTTTTTCTCACTAGTTTCCTTACACTTCTTGAATTGCAATTACACTTGGATTGCTTGTTGTGGCTGGTTTTCTATAATTTTTTTGACTGGTAAAAACAGGCTTTATATAGGAAATATCTTCAAAAAGTTACCTACTTCTTTTGACTGATACATGTTGATATTACGTAGAACTGATATCTTGAAGAGATATATTCCGATTTCTGGACCAGAGGCTGAGGCAGAGGGGCTACAAGAACTAAGAAAAATAGCTTTGAAATTTGAACAGAAGATTTATACTTCTCCAACAACTGCAAATCAGGTTTTGCGATGTGTTTTTTTATTATAATAGCTTTTGCTTTTGATTGGTGATATATCATTTTGCCATATATATACGGATAAGTTTAAATCTTCATAATATTTGGTTTGCAGAATGATTATTTGCGGAAGATAGCCTTGAAGATGAAGGTTATGGAAACGATATCACAAAATCCCATGCCAGATGCAATGCATTCTAACCCTGGTGCTAATTCTGTAAACCCCTCGGATCCAGGTACTTCCAAATACACGTTTTCAAGGTATAACTAAGTTCAGTATAGTTAAATATAACCAAGATTCAGATTTGTTTAACTTAGGGACCCTAAACTTTTTTGTTAAGAGATTTTATCATTCAAGTTCTCTTTATATGAAACTTTGTGTATTTTTTGTTCCATTCTTTTGAAATTTGAAAACTAAGTTTACCTCCTAACTTTTATTTTTATAATGACATAGAAATTCCACATAACCCCAACACCCAAATAGGAATGATACAACTTTGTCTTCAAGCATACATCTTCTTACCCTTCAACTTTTGGCTTTCAAGCCTGTGACTAGAGCTTTGAAATGGTGTTGGGATGTTCAAATTCAAAGAAAGAAAAGAAGTAGAAACAACGAGAGAGGACAGCAAGAACGAAGAGCAACGAACAACGAAAGCCTGATATATTTCCTCAACTCACACGAGGAAAATACTAACACAAAGTTAGGACTTTTAGTTGAGTGAATGGATTTAGAATACTAAGAGCATCTCCGGTATCAATTAGAATAAGTGTCACATCTTCATATAATTAATCTTTAATTTTGACCTCTAAATAAGTTATCATTCCAATGGTTAAGTTTATTTAAAAGTTTGTTTTATAAATATAAGTAATTTATCCTCATCTATTTAAAATCCTTTACGTGGAAGAATTTCGAATATGTACTTCTAAAATATCAAAATACCATATTTGTTCAATATAAATTCTAAATATTCTATCTACCTTCATAACTTTCAAAATATCTTGCTCAAATCTTTATTTTAATTTTTCTTTAAATATTTTATAATCAATTATTTTTATAAAGTGACTATTATACCTTAGATAGTTATAAATTCGAGCCCATTTTAACTTTTCTTAGTAACTGTTTCTGTTTCGGTCACCTGAATCTATCTCTCTTTGATAACCAGAGTCGTTAGCTCCTCAAACCTATTCAACCTAGTTGAAAACAAGAATCATGAATCAAGTTTGATTAACAAATGTCTAGAACCTTAAAATCAGGATCCACATAGAGTGAAAACCCTTCTAGAAGAATACGTCTCATCAATGTCAAAATTAACATTTATCTATAACATTTTGTGGGAGTTCATCAGTGCAAACCTTCTAGAACAGTAAATGACCTCTTCAAGTAATGAAAATTACCGTAGAACTAGCCTATACAAAGTTAAGTTTTTGTTTATTAGGAAATCAAGACCTCTAATTAGGTAAAAGTTATCGATTAAAGCCCAATGGTGAGAAGTTAAGGACTTTGGTTATTAAAGACATGATTCGTGCACTGAAGCAATTATCAAAAATTGTGTCAGCATGAAATAGGACTCAGAATATAGAAAAATGGTATTATGGTAAATTAATAAAAATAAATGAATATAATATGTCTAGAAATCTTAAAAATAAAAATTTGGATAAATATGATATTTTAAAAGTTGGTAAAAAGTAAGTAATTTATTTAAACGTTAAATTAGACAAATATAATATTTTGATGTTTAAAAATGACCTATACAAAATTGGCCTTTATAAAACCTCCATGTTTAATTCGTCTATTTTTTAAACACAAATAATATTTTAAGATGAATGTATAAATACAAATATATCGTTTTACTATTTGTATGTATAAAATACGAAAAATTATTATGTTGTAGTTACAAAAATAAATTAAAAGCATTTAATTTATATCTTATAAATGAGATGTCATTAAATTTTTAATAGGTATAATTAATTAGTAAATAAATAAAAATTATCTACAAGTAAATTATAATTAAAGAGGTAAAATGAAATATACTTAAGGTAGAAGGGATTATATATAAAATTTAGTAAAAGTATATTGAGAACTCAATATATATATATATATATATATATATATATATATATATATATATATATATATATATATATATATATATATATATATATATATATATATATATATATGGTTAGATTATTTTGTTTTCATTATCTATTGTATGCATGTATGATTGATTCTGGATCAATTATTTTATTTATTTTAATAAACTAATTAATGCATATTACATGTTAGAGATATAATGGATATTAATTACATCTTTAGCATTTAATATGCATTAATTACTTTTTTAAAATAACTAACATGATTGGTCCAGAATTAATTATACATACACACAATAGATAGTGAGAACATTTGGACCTAAGTCTATATATATATATATATATATATATATATATATATATATATATATATATATATATATATATATATATATATATATATATATATATATATATATATATATATATAAAACAAATAAGTTATCAAATCCAATGACATTAAGTGGTAATAAAATATACATGTATGGTAATAAGCTATATAAAAACTTATAATTTTAGATGCTCTTAGCCGAAATTATTTATCAAACCTGGTTTTATTCGTCAACTAGGTTATAAACACGTGTTACGTAACAATAAAAAAAATTATATAATAAAAAAAGATATTCACAGTCCAATTACAAAGAAATTTTTTTATATAAAAACTAATGTATATTGTTAAGTTTACGATCTTATGTATAAATAATATTTGATATGGTTATTAAATTTTAATAATGTTGTTTAATTTATGATTAATGAGAAAAACATAAAAGTATAATGTTAAAAAATTAAATTTGATATATTAAATATGGCAACAACAATTATATATGGTATAACGAAATATTTGTTAAAAAACATCTAAAAATAAAGATATTGCTTAAGATTAGAGGATTTGAAGTTTGAAATGAGTTAATAATTGATATTGTTAATATATTGAAAAAAAATATTTTCTGTCTTTTCTAATATACATTTTAAATGGAAATATAATGAAATACAAATAGAAAATGATGTCACTTGTATAATATATAGTCCTTTCTAATATACATTTTAAATGGAAATATAACGAAATACAAATAGAAAATGATGTCACTTGTATAATAGTCCTTTCTAATATACATTTTAAATGGAAATATAACGAAATACAAATAGAAAAGGATGTAACTTGTATAATAGTTTTTTAATAGAGGGGTAAATGGCAATTTTAGGTTTTGACAGAGTTATAAAAATCACGACTAAGTCCCAATTAATTTCTAATTAGTCCATATATGCTACCCGACTGAATAGAAGGCGTCTAATGATTAATCTATGATTAAAATTGAACGAATCAGAAGAAAACAATGAAATTTTAAAATCTTAAAGAAGTTATATCTCAATAGAAATTATTTATAGTATGATTAATATTGTATTAATTATATTAGCTTATTTTGTTATAATATTAATAGTATTTACGAACTTTATATTTATATTAGTCATATTTAATTTTATAAAATTCAATGAATCAGCAATGATCTCCGCTTAATTATCCGATTAATCATCAGGTAGTTGATTAATCTTTTAACTGTAATCTACCGACTAGGAAACGTCGAACATTTTTTTTACAACATTGGTTTATTAGAAGAGGTAGAGTTAAATATAATGATAGAAAATTTGATAACAGAAGAAAGTTTCACAACTATAGAAAAAAAAGTCAAAACTATAAATTAATGGCAAAAATTTTTAAATTATAAGAAAGTAGTTGGATGGAACAAAATTATTATTATAAAGTATTTATACGGAACAAAATTGAAAATCATTTATTATTAACTAGATTTGAGACCTATGTACTATACAACTTAATTAAAAATAAATAAATATTAAGGTGTAAACATTAAGCTTTTTTTAAAGTAAATTTTAAAATAAATACAAACGAAATTATAAATTGGTAATTCAATCTATATTAATAAAAGAAACTATTGTCATATTTTAAATAATAGTGACCCCCAACATCCTCACATGGAAAGTAAAGCTTTTATGATTAGAACTGTAACAACCCGAAATTGTTCGTCGCCAAAACCCGTTCTACCCGAAAGGTCGCCGTTATCAAATTCGTTCCGTTTTCTTTTTGGAGTTAATTATTAAAACTTATATGATTATTTTATTTAATGAGTGTCTAAATCACTCAGGAACTCACGTAATTAGCCCGAATATAATCATTTCATAAGTTTTAGAAATGTCCCCGCCGGGTGACGGAAACTTAATCGGGTGCGACCAAAAGCCGCGTTTAACGTCGGTATCGGGTAGAATTCCACCGCGTACAAGTTTTAAGACCTATATAAACGTGTTCTAGCATCCATTTGAAGCTTTTTCCTTCTCTCTCTACTCTCTCTCTAACCTCTCTCCTAAATCCAAGTTTAAGGGTCCAAAACTCAAATTTAAGGCCTCATATCCCTAAGGTACCTTCCTAGCCTTAATCTATAGCATAATTGGCTTCCAAATTCGACATTTAATCATGAAATGGGACAACGTATATGAGTTTACGGCCCAGGAGGCTGCCGAGGCCGTAAACACCAATTTGAAGGGTTTTAAGCCCTTAAACTCCTTCCTAAACTCATTTGGACTTTAGATATGGCTAAGGGACTTCAAGATATGGACTTAGAACATTTAAAACATGAACTTTGTGATGTTTGAAGGAGTTTACGGCCAAGGATCATTCTTGGGCCGTAAACTCATATATCTAGGGTTTTCATGCCCTTAAACCCTTCCAAATCACTTATATGTCTTAGTTATGAATTATAGAACATTGATAATTGCATTTAGACACTTGAAACATCATTTTTGGGGGACAAATAAGAGCTTACGGCCAAGGTATGTGCTTGGGCCGTAAACTCCTCTAAAAGGGGGATTAAGTGCCCTAAAACATGCCCAAATGCCCTGAAACTCAGCCAATGACCTTGTGGTAAATCCTAGAATCATCTAAAAATGGTTTGGAGGCCTTAAACACATCAAACACACCACATATTGGAGTTTACGGCCTAAGCACATAGCCTTTGGCCGTAAACTCATAAACACATGTCAAAATGGCCTTAAACCACCCCTAAAGCCTTGGAATGAATTTTAGAAGTCCATACAAACAAGTTTTTAGCATTAAAACACATGGAATTGCTCTTTAAGAGAGTTTACGGCCATGAGAGGGGTCTCATTGGCCGTAAACTCCAAAAATCCTTTCAAATCCTCAAACAAATGCATATAAGGCTTTGGTACAATTTTAGCAATCACATGTGATTAGTTTGGGATCCAAAAACACAACTTTTCATGGATTTATAGGAGTTTACGGCCATGAGACCATGCTAGGCCGTAAACTCCCTAAAATGTGTCATTTTGATGTTAAAAATCCATTCCAAGACTTTGAACCAAACCTAGAAAAATTCCCCTAAGTGTTTGAAATCACTTTTGCCCACATTTGACCCCACCATGAGTTTACGGCCGTAAACTCATGGGGAATGGGTCTTGTGGCCGTAAACTCCCTAAAAGGGGTGTTCCTTTGAAGTCCCAACTCATTTCCTAAGTCCCTCGCATCATTCATGTCCCTAAACGCCACCCGGGTCCCTCCAAACACTTGTATCAGAGTGTTATCGCGACTTGAAGCAATTGTCCCTATCCAACAATCAATCTAAGTCCTAATTAGATACAAATGTGTATCTTTACATCATAATTAGGAACCTCGTGCTTTTACAAGTTCCGGATCAACTCTTAGCATCCAAACCGTCTCATATCTCGTCCGGTGAGTTCATACCCCTACGGCTTTTTCACTGTTTTCAATGTTTTCAGGGGGGGAATACAAGCAAACTACAACTGTTTTCAAATCAAAACATTGATATGTTTCAAATTATATCTGACAAACTTATAAACTCTTTTACTCCTTATGTATTATGCTGAGCATAAGGAATGACTTATCAATTACAACTAAAAGAATTTTAGTTAAGGAAACAATCAAACTAATCAAATTATTATGGGAATAATTTGGGGGTCTTTACTGTTCTTTCTACCATATGTCGATATCTATATCCAGTTATTAGATAAACTATGTCTGATTCAGTTTATCTCCGTATCATTTGAATGTATTGTCAGATAATTTCATTGTATGTATCTACATTTACTGTACTATGTTTCATAATCTTCTGTATGTCGATGTCTTATGAGAACCCTGTGAATAGTTTAGTACTGGTTTGTGAGATAGTCACTACCCTTTATGGATGATCAGTAAATCCTCCCTGGAAGTGTAACCAGAGTCTCCTGGAGGGAGAGCGCGGAATTTGTGAATAGATCTATTTGGGACTGACAATCCCACACCTTAACTGCTAGCTACAGTTAGGCGGGCACGCCTGGGGTGACAAATTTCTGGATATCGTTTCGACGTCTGACAAACGTCAAGGAGGTCACGTTGTCGTATTAGTATGGTTACCCGACTCACAACATGTATTAATATTAGCTTATTCACAGTTTGGGTTTAGAATCTATATCTTATACGGGATAGTGATCCCATGGTTTTGTATATATAACTTGTGCGGGATGTCTTTCCCCGTGGTCTTTAACTATATCTTATACGGGATAGTAATCCCATGGTTTTGTATATATAACTTGTGCGGGATGTCTTTCCCCATGGTCTTTAACTATATCTTATACGGGATAGTAATCCCATGGTTTGTATATATAACTTGTGCGGGATGTCTTTCCCCATGGTCTTTAACTATATCTTATACGGGATAGTAATCCCATGGTTTTGTATCTATATCTTATACGGGATAGTGATCCCATGGTTTTTCCAAATCTGTATCTTATCCGGGATAGTGATCCCATGGTTTTCAATCTTTATTTCCATATATATATCAACTTATCTCATGTCTAGTCCGGGATGATAGTCCCATGATCTTAAATTTGTACCTTCATATGTGTCAAACTATCTTATATCTCTTTCGGGATAGTGATCCCAAGATTTTCATTATATAGTTTTGTGTGTTAAACTATACTTTATGATATACAACTGATCTTACAATTAGGAAAATATGGGATTTTCCTGGGGTAAAACACAACACGTAATCGAATTGGTAATGAATGATAACTAAACCAACTTCACATAAGAAAATATGGGATTTTCTTGGATAACAAGTCTTTTCGGAAATTAAAGGAAATCGATACATTTTCATAAAACAAAACCGCTTATGAACTCACCAGCTTTATGCTGATTTTCAAACCGCTTGTATTCTCAGGTCCAAGTTAGACAGGTACCCGGTCATCTCTTTTGATGAAGACGGAGTGCGTGAAAGACTCGTCTCAGCGTTTGTTAATATGATGCATATGTATATCTTGTATAACTTTACTTTTGGAACAAATGTAAACTTTCATATATATGTAATGTAATGTTTGTTTACTGTGATTACTATGTACATTGGATTTGATACACAACGTGGTAGTCCACCTCGGAAATGTTTCCGCCTTTGATTTTCGGGGTGTGAAAGATTGGTATCAGAGTCCTTGTTTATAGTGAACAGAGTATACCAAACCTTACATGGTATAAAACTATAAACACTAAAGGGCCTCAGTGCTCTGAAATAAAAGTATCTTCAAAACTATAAGTATTTTCAAAGGTATACAAGTATACCGAACCGCCGAAATCCGTAACTACAAGTAGAACAAAACATAAGTAAATGGGTGTTGTACACTGCGGTTAAACCTGGGCAGTTATGTAGTCGTGTCTAGGATCAATATGGCCTGGCCAACTATATTCATTCGAGACACGGCCAACATGTGCTTGGGAGTGACTGTGGTACGCAACATGCCTAAAACTTACCTAATATCTCAAACAACAAATCGTCGCTGCAGCGAACCATGAAATACTATGGGAGTATTTCTCGAGCCAATCTTTCGTAGAAAATCCTCGTATTCGTGAAGTTACTTGATCATTCCGCTAGCGATAAAATGTTCTGTCTTGATAACTCTTTCCTGCTTTATCGCTTAGTATGATGCTATATCTGTCTTGATGAGATATCCCCTGTTCAATATCTCTTGATTCAATTCGGAGGACTTATAATCCTCTCTTTCCTGATCTTTTTAGATCAAGATGCCTCCAAGAAAGAGACCCAGCTCGAAGAACAACGACAATCCTCCTCCGCCACCACCTTCTCCTTAATTCGATCTCGCATCACTTCAAGCAGTTTTGACTGCTGCAATGGTGGCAGCTATGTCACAAATGAATCCCGGTGGCTCCGGAGGTGGTCCCCAGCCCCAAAATCCAGAAGACAACCAGGAACACCGAAGAGGGGGTTCCTACAAAGACTTCATGAACGCGAAACCCACAACCTTTGATGGCACTGGAGGTGTCATTTCCCTAACTCGATGGTTCGAGAAAATCGAGTCACTCTTCGAAATATGTGCCTGTTCGGAGTCTGACAAAGTCAAATTCGCCGCCTGCACTTTCCTTGACAAAGCCCTGACTTGGTGGAACGGCCGAGTCAAATCCTTAACCTTACCTGTAGCAAATGCCATGGGTTGGGAAGCTATGAAGGAGCTTCTGCTTGCAGAATACTGCCCTCGGGGCGAAATTCAGAAACTAGAACACGAACTCTGGAACCTTAAGATGAAGGGTTCCAACATAACTGCTTATACTTCAAGGTTCGATGACCTGGCATTACTCTGTCCGGGAATGGTTACCCCGGAGAGTAAAAAGATCGAGAGATTCATCTGGGGATTGACCCAGCCAACTAAAGGGAATGTCTTGGCTGCAAAGCCAGACACGTACGACAGCGCTAAATGCCTTGCGAAAATCTTGATCGATCACGAAGACAACTCTGATGAGGATGATACCACTCCTGAATCGGACACAAGTGGAGGTGAAAGTAAAAAAGAAATCTCGGAACAAGCGAAAGGCCCCAAGTACGAAAGGGTCTTCGAAGAAACAGCAAACGGTAGCAGTCCATGCCGCTACTGCCCCTGTTGCTGTCTCAGCTGTCGGTTCTACAGCCCAAACTCCTACCAGTGGATACACTGGTACCCTTCCTTGGTGTGGTAAGTGCAACTACCATCACCGCATTCCTGGTCCATGTCGCGAAAGGATCTGCGACAACTGTGGCAAGAAGGGCCATCTGTCTCGAACCTGCAGAAAACCAGCCAAATCAACGAACCAATCATCGGGAGCAGGAATCAGTCCAGCCTACTACAATTGTGGTGAAGCAGGGCACTTCAAAAGGAATTGCCCCAAAGCAACTACCACCACTGATCCCTCTGTCGCCGCAGGTATACTTCTCTTTGATAACTCTTGTACCTGCAACTCTTTTCGATTCCAGCGTTTAGAGGGAAACCTGTTACCTATCTATTTGAACGTTCTCTAAACTTCACCCTTCGTATGTGATCGAAATGTGTATCATCGAGACGACTAACCAATGAGATTGAGAACCCTAACTTCGTACCTATAGATTGAATCCTCGGTCCAGAGGACTATTCTGTTCCATCCGGTTAAATGGAAACTTTTCACGAGAATGCCTTGATGCTACGCTTAACATGGAATGACTGAGCCTCATTCATGTTGTTATCCTGATTTCGAGAGGGTCGCCTGTCTATATCTTTTTCCTCGACCTAACTCTCATGATCTTCGGCATCAAACTTTTGTATTGTGTCATGCTTTAAAACTCAAGAGTTTTCCTGATACGAATTACCACATCCCTCGTTTCTGTGATCATTGAGAAACGGGAAGTTAGTAGCCCTTTCTACTAAATGTTTGCCCCGAAGAGTTTCCGGGAATTTCATTCGAACGTCTAAAAGTTTAGTTCCACATCATACTTTTCGAGGTCCTCGTAGAGATTGATTCTACAATCTTCAGGGTTCGGATGGTCGTAGAACTTGTTAACATCTATCCAGTACATCATGTTTCGAATCCTTAGAAGCTTCTACTCAACGAAACCCTAGTGATTCCTTGAGGAAACCGAAGTCATCAAGGGTTGGAACTTCCATGAGAGAACCGATTGATAACATAGATTGAGAGAGAGTCAAGATGCGAAACGAAGACACGCCCCGATAGTGAGAATTCACTAGAACGCCCAGTAGAGAACCGATTCCACTTGAGAAAGTAAAGATCCAAAGTAACAAATTCATTCGTGTCTCATTTCAAACTCATGATCCATATCGTATTCTTTGAATTTCGGGACGAAATTCCCTCTAACGGGGGGATAATGTAACAACCCGAAATTGTTCGTCGCCAAAACCCGTTCTACCCGAAAGGTCGCCGTTATCAAATTCGTTCCGTTTTCTTTTTGGAGTTAATTATTAAAACTTATATGATTATTTTATTTAATGAGTGTCTAAATCACTCAGGAACTCACGTAATTAGCCCGAATATAATCATTTCATAAGTTTTAGAAATGTCCCCGCCGAGTGACGGAAACTTAATCGGGTGCGACCAAAAGCCGCGTTTAACGTCGGTATCGGGTAGAATTCCACCGCGTACAAGTTTTAAGACCTATATAAACGTGTTCTAGCATCCATTTGAAGCTTTTTCCTTCTCTCTCTACTCTCTCTCTAACCTCTCTCCTAAATCCAAGTTTAAGGGTCCAAAACTCAAATTTAAGGCCTCAAATCCCTAAGGTACCTTCCTAGCCTTAATCTATAGCATAATTGGCTTCCAAATTCGACATTTAATCATGAAATGGGACAACATATATGAGTTTACGGCCCAGGAGGCTTCCTAGGCCGTAAACACCAATTTGAAGGGTTTTAAGCCCTTAAACTCCTTCCTAAACTCATTTGGACTTTAGATATGGCTAAGGGACTTCAAGATATGGACTTAGAACATTTAAAACATGAACTTTGTGATGTTTGAAGGAGTTTACGGCCAAGGATCATTCTTGGGCCGTAAACTCATAATCTAGGGTTTTCATGCCCTTAAACCCTTCCAAATCACTTATATGTCTTAGTTATGAATTATAGAACATTGATAATTGCATTTAGACACTTGAAACATCATTTTTGGGGGACAAATAAGAGTTTACGGCCAAGGTAAACACTTGGGCCGTAAACTCCTCTAAAAGGAGGATTAAGTTCCCTAAAACATGTCCAAATGCCCTGAAACTCAGCCAATGACCTTGTGGTAAATCCTAGAATCATCTAAAAATGGTTTGGAGGCCTTAAACACATCAAACACACCACATATTGGAGTTTACGGCCTAAGCACATAGCCTTTGGCCGTAAACTCATAAACACATGTCAAAATGGCCTTAAACCACCCCTAAAGCCTTGGAATGAATTTTAGAAGTCCATACAAACAAGTTTTTAGCATTAAAACACATGGAATTGCTCTTTAAGAGAGTTTACGGCCATGAGAGGGGTCTCATTGGCCGTAAACTCCAAAAATCCTTTCAAATCCTCAAACAAATGCATATAAGGCTTTGGTACAATTTTAGCAATCACATGTGATTAGTTTGGGATCCAAAAACACAACTTTTCATGGATTTATAGGAGTTTACGTCCATGAGACCATGCTAGGCCGTAAACTCCCTAAAATGTGTCATTTTGATGTTAAAAATCCATTCCAAGACTTTGAACCAAACCTAGAAAAATTCCCCTAAGTGTTTGAAATCACTTTTGCCCACATTTGACCCCACCATGAGTTTACGGCCGTAAACTCATGGGGAATGGGTCTTGTGGCCGTAAACTCCCTAAAAGGGGTGTTCCTTTGAAGTCCCAACTCATTTCCTAAGTCCCTCGCATCATTCATGTCCCTAAACGCCACCCGGGTCCCTCCAAACACTTGTATCAGAGTGTTATCGCGACTTGAAGCAATTGTCCCTATCCAACAATCAATCTAAGTCCTAATTAGATACAAATGTGTATCTTTACATCATAATTAGGAACCTCGTGCTTTTACAAGTTCCGGATCAACTCTTAGCATCCAAACCGTCTCATATCTCGTCCGGTGAGTTCATACCCCTACGGCTTTTTCACTGTTTTCAATGTTTTCAGGGGGGGAATACAAGCAAACTACAACTGTTTTCAAATCAAAACATTGATATGTTTCAAATTATATCTGACAAACTTATAAACTCTTTTACTCCTTATGTATTATGCTGAGCATAAGGAATGACTTATCAATTACAACTAAAAGAATTTTAGTTAAGGAAACAATCAAACTAATCAAATTATTATGGGAATAATTTGGGGGTCTTTACTGTTCTTTCTACCATATGTCGATATCTATATCCAGTTATTAGATAAACTATGTCTGATTCAGTTTATCTCCGTATCATTTGAATGTATTGTCAGATAATTTCATTGTATGTATCTACATTTACTATACTATGTTTCATAATCTTCTGTATGTCGATATCTTATGAGAACCCTGTGAATAGTTTAGTACTGGTTTGTGAGATAGTCACTACCCTTTATGGATGATCAGTAAATCCTCCCTGGAAGTGTAACCAGAGTCTCCTGGAGGGAGAGCGCGGAATTTGTGAATAGATCTATTTGGGACTGACAATCCCACACCTTAACTGCTAGCTACAGTTAGGCGGGCACGCCTGGGGTGACAAATTTCTGGATATCGTTTCGACGTCTGACAAACGTCAAGGAGGTCACGTTGTCGTATTAGTATGGTTACCCGACTCACAACATGTATTAATATTAGCTTATTCACAGTTTGGGTTTAGAATCTATATCTTATACGGGATAGTGATCCCATGGTTTTGTATATATAACTTGTGCGGGATGTCTTTCCCCGTGGTCTTTAACTATATCTTATACGGGATAGTAATCCCATGGTTTTGTATATATAACTTGTGCGGGATGTCTTTCCCCATGGTCTTTAACTATATCTTATACGGGATAGTAATCCCATGGTTTGTATATATAACTTGTGCGGGATGTCTTTCCCCATGGTCTTTAACTATATCTTATACGGGATAGTAATCCCATGGTTTTGTATCTATATCTTATACGGGATAGTGATCCCATGGTTTTTCCAAATCTGTATCTTATCCGGGATAGTGATCCCATGGTTTTCAATCTTTATTTCCATATATATATCAACTTATCTCATGTCTAGTCCGGGATGATAGTCCCATGATCTTAAATTTGTACCTTCATATGTGTCAAACTATCTTATATCTCTTTCGGGATAGTGATCCCAAGATTTTCATTATATAGTTTTGTGTGTTAAACTATACTTTATGATATACAACTGATCTTACAATTAGGAAAATATGGGATTTTCCTGGGGTAAAACACAACACGTAATCGAATTGGTAATGAATGATAACTAAACCAACTTCACATAAGAAAATATGGGATTTTCTTGGATAACAAGTCTTTTCGGAAATTAAAGGAAATCGATACATTTTCATAAAACAAAACCGCTTATGAACTCACCAGCTTTATGCTGATTTTCAAACCGCTTGTATTCTCAGGTCCAAGTTAGACAGGTACCCGGTCATCTCTTTTGATGAAGACGGAGTGCGTGAAAGACTCGTCTCAGCGTTTGTTAATATGATGCATATGTATATCTTGTATAACTTTACTTTTGGAACAAATGTAAACTTTCATATATATGTAATGTAATGTTTGTTTACTGTGATTACTATGTACATTGGATTTGATACACAACGTGGTAGTCCACCTCGGAAATGTTTCCGCCTTTGATTTTCGGGGTGTGAAAGATTGGTATCAGAGTCCTTGTTTATAGTGAACAGAGTATACCAAACCTTACATGGTATAAAACTATAAACACTAAAGGGCCTCAGTGCTCTGAAATAAAAGTATCTTCAAAACTATAAGTATTTTCAAAGGTATACAAGTATACCGAACCGCCGAAATCCGTAACTACAAGTAGAACAAAACATAAGTAAATGGGTGTTGTACACTGCGGTTAAACCTGGGCAGTTATGTAGTCGTGTCTAGGATCAATATGGCCTGGCCAACTATATTCATTCGAGACACGGCCAACATGTGCTTGGGAGTGACTGTGGTACGCAGCATGCCTAAAACTTACCTAATATCTCAAACAACAAATCGTCGCTGCAGCGAACCATGAAATACTATGGGAGTATTTCTCGAGCCAATCTTTCGTAGAAAATCCTCGTATTCGTGAAGTTACTTGATCATTCCGCTAGCGATAAAATGTTCTGTCTTGATAACTCTTTCCTGCTTTATCGCTTAGTATGATGCTATATCTGTCTTGATGAGATATCCCCTGTTCAATATCTCTTGATTCAATTCGGAGGACTTATAATCCTCTCTTTCCTGATCTTTTTAGATCAAGATGCCTCCAAGAAAGAGACCCAGCTCGAAGAACAACGACAATCCTCCTCCGCCACCACCTTCTCCTTAATTCGATCTCGCATCACTTCAAGCAGTTTTGACTGCTGCAATGGTGGCAGCTATGTCACAAATGAATCCCGGTGGCTCCGGAGGTGGTCCCCAGCCCCAAAATCCAGAAGACAACCAGGAACACCGAAGAGGGGGTTCCTACAAAGACTTCATGAACGCGAAACCCACAACCTTTGATGGCACTGGAGGTGTCATTTCCCTAACTCGATGGTTCGAGAAAATCGAGTCACTCTTCGAAATATGTGCCTGTTCGGAGTCTGACAAAGTCAAATTCGCCGCCTGCACTTTCCTTGACAAAGCCCTGACTTGGTGGAACGGCCGAGTCAAATCCTTAACCTTACCTGTAGCAAATGCCATGGGTTGGGAAGCTATGAAGGAGCTTCTGCTTGCAGAATACTGCCCTCGGGGCGAAATTCAGAAACTAGAACACGAACTCTGGAACCTTAAGATGAAGGGTTCCAACATAACTGCTTATACTTCAAGGTTCGATGACCTGGCATTACTCTGTCCGGGAATGGTTACCCCGGAGAGTAAAAAGATCGAGAGATTCATCTGGGGATTGACCCAGCCAACTAAAGGGAATGTCTTGGCTGCAAAGCCAGACACGTACGACAGCGCTAAATGCCTTGCGAAAATCTTGATCGATCACGAAGACAACTCTGATGAGGATGATACCACTCCTGAATCGGACACAAGTGGAGGTGAAAGTAAAAAAGAAATCTCGGAACAAGCGAAAGGCCCCAAGTACGAAAGGGTCTTCGAAGAAACAGCAAACGGTAGCAGTCCATGCCGCTACTGCCCCTGTTGCTGTCTCAGCTGTCGGTTCTACAGCCCAAACTCCTACCAGTGGATACACTGGTACCCTTCCTTGGTGTGGTAAGTGCAACTACCATCACCGCATTCCTGGTCCATGTCGCGAAAGGATCTGCGACAACTGTGGCAAGAAGGGCCATCTGTCTCGAACCTGCAGAAAACCAGCCAAATCAACGAACCAATCATCGGGAGCAGGAATCAGTCCAGCCTACTACAATTGTGGTGAAGCAGGGCACTTCAAAAGGAATTGCCCCAAAGCAACTACCACCACTGATCCCTCTGTCGCCGCAGGTATACTTCTCTTTGATAACTCTTGTACCTGCAACTCTTTTCGATTCCAGCGTTTAGAGGGAAACCTGTTACCTATCTATTTGAACGTTCTCTAAACTTCACCCTTCGTATGTGATCGAAATGTGTATCATCGAGACGACTAACCAATGAGATTGAGAACCCTAACTTCGTACCTATAGATTGAATCCTCGGTCCAGAGGACTATTCTGTTCCATCCGGTTAAATGGAAACTTTTCACGAGAATGCCTTGATGCTACGCTTAACATGGAATGACTGAGCCTCATTCATGTTGTTATCCTGATTTCGAGAGGGTCGCCTGTCTATATCTTTTTCCTCGACCTAACTCTCATGATCTTCGGCATCAAACTTTTGTATTGTGTCATGCTTTAAAACTCAAGAGTTTTCCTGATACGAATTACCACATCCCTCGTTTCTGTGATCATTGAGAAACGGGAAGTTAGTAGCCCTTTCTACTAAATGTTTGCCCCGAAGAGTTTCCGGGAATTTCATTCGAACGTCTAAAAGTTTAGTTCCACATCATACTTTTCGAGGTCCTCGTAGAGATTGATTCTACAATCTTCAGGGTTCGGATGGTCGTAGAACTTGTTAACATCTATCCAGTACATCATGTTTCGAATCCTTAGAAGCTTCTACTCAACGAAACCCTAGTGATTCCTTGAGGAAACCGAAGTCATCAAGGGTTGGAACTTCCATGAGAGAACCGATTGATAACATAGATTGAGAGAGAGTCAAGATGCGAAACGAAGACACGCCCCGATAGTGAGAATTCACTAGAACGCCCAGTAGAGAACCGATTCCACTTGAGAAAGTAAAGATCCAAAGTAACAAATTCATTCGTGTCTCATTTCAAACTCATGATCCATATCGTATTCTTTGAATTTCGGGACGAAATTCCCTCTAACGGGGGGATAATGTAACAACCCGAAATTGTTCGTCGCCAAAACCCGTTCTACCCGAAAGGTCGCCGTTATCAAATTCGTTCCGTTTTCTTTTTGGAGTTAATTATTAAAACTTATATGATTATTTTATTTAATGAGTGTCTAAATCACTCAGGAACTCACGTAATTAGCCCGAATATAATCATTTCATAAGTTTTAGAAATGTCCCCGCCGGGTGACGGAAACTTAATCGGGTGCGACCAAAAGCCGCGTTTAACGTCGGTATCGGGTAGAATTCCACCGCGTACAAGTTTTAAGACCTATATAAACGTGTTCTAGCATCCATTTGAAGCTTTTTCCTTCTCTCTCTACTCTCTCTCTAACCTCTCTCCTAAATCCAAGTTTAAGGGTCCAAAACTCAAATTTAAGGCCTCAAATCCCTAAGGTACCTTCCTAGCCTTAATCTATAGCATAATTGGCTTCCAAATTCGACATTTAATCATGAAATGGGACAACATATATGAGTTTACGGCCCAGGAGGCTTCCTAGGCCGTAAACACCAATTTGAAGGGTTTTAAGCCCTTAAACTCCTTCCTAAACTCATTTGGACTTTAGATATGGCTAAGGGACTTCAAGATATGGACTTAGAACATTTAAAACATGAACTTTGTGATGTTTGAAGGAGTTTACGGCCAAGGATCATTCTTGGGCCGTAAACTCATAATCTAGGGTTTTCATGCCCTTAAACCCTTCCAAATCACTTATATGTCTTAGTTATGAATTATAGAACATTGATAATTGCATTTAGACACTTGAAACATCATTTTTGGGGGACAAATAAGAGTTTACGGCCAAGGTAAACACTTGGGCCGTAAACTCCTCTAAAAGGAGGATTAAGTTCCCTAAAACATGTCCAAATGCCCTGAAACTCAGCCAATGACCTTGTGGTAAATCCTAGAATCATCTAAAAATGGTTTGGAGGCCTTAAACACATCAAACACACCACATATTGGAGTTTACGGCCTAAGCACATAGCCTTTGGCCGTAAACTCATAAACACATGTCAAAATGGCCTTAAACCACCCCTAAAGCCTTGGAATGAATTTTAGAAGTCCATACAAACAAGTTTTTAGCATTAAAACACATGGAATTGCTCTTTAAGAGAGTTTACGGCCATGAGAGGGGTCTCATTGGCCGTAAACTCCAAAAATCCTTTCAAATCCTCAAACAAATGCATATAAGGCTTTGGTACAATTTTAGCAATCACATGTGATTAGTTTGGGATCCAAAAACACAACTTTTCATGGATTTATAGGAGTTTACGTCCATGAGACCATGCTAGGCCGTAAACTCCCTAAAATGTGTCATTTTGATGTTAAAAATCCATTCCAAGACTTTGAACCAAACCTAGAAAAATTCCCCTAAGTGTTTGAAATCACTTTTGCCCACATTTGACCCCACCATGAGTTTACGGCCGTAAACTCATGGGGAATGGGTCTTGTGGCCGTAAACTCCCTAAAAGGGGTGTTCCTTTGAAGTCCCAACTCATTTCCTAAGTCCCTCGCATCATTCATGTCCCTAAACGCCACCCGGGTCCCTCCAAACACTTGTATCAGAGTGTTATCGCGACTTGAAGCAATTGTCCCTATCCAACAATCAATCTAAGTCCTAATTAGATACAAATGTGTATCTTTACATCATAATTAGGAACCTCGTGCTTTTACAAGTTCCGGATCAACTCTTAGCATCCAAACCGTCTCATATCTCGTCCGGTGAGTTCATACCCCTACGGCTTTTTCATTGTTTTCAATGTTTTCAGGGGGGGAATACAAGCAAACTACAACTGTTTTCAAATCAAAACATTGATATGTTTCAAATTATATCTGACAAACTTATAAACTCTTTTACTCCTTATGTATTATGCTGAGCATAAGGAATGACTTATCAATTACAACTAAAAGAATTTTAGTTAAGGAAACAATCAAACTAATCAAATTATTATGGGAATAATTTGGGGGTCTTTACTGTTCTTTCTACCATATGTCGATATCTATATCCAGTTATTAGATAAACTATGTCTGATTCAGTTTATCTCCGTATCATTTGAATGTATTGTCAGATAATTTCATTGTATGTATCTACATTTACTGTACTATGTTTCATAATCTTCTGTATGTCGATGTCTTATGAGAACCCTGTGAATAGTTTAGTACTGGTTTGTGAGATAGTCACTACCCTTTATGGATGATCGGTAAATCCTCCCTGGAAGTGTAACCAGAGTCTCCTGGAGGGAGAGCGCGGAATTTGTGAATAGATCTATTCGGGACTGACAATCCCACACCTTAACTGCTAGCTACAGTTAGGCGGGCACGCCTGGGGTGACAAATTTCTGGATATCGTTTCGACGTCTGACAAACGTCAAGGAGGTCACGTTGTCGTATTAGTATGGTTACCCGACTCACAACATGTATTAATATTAGCTTATTCACAGTTTGGGTTTAGAATCTATATCTTATACGGGATAGTGATCCCATGGTTTTGTATATATAACTTGTGCGGGATGTCTTTCCCCATGGTCTTTAACTATATCTTATACGGGATAGTAATCCCATGGTTTTGTATATATAACTTGTGCGGGATGTCTTTCCCCATGGTCTTTAACTATATCTTATACGGGATAGTAATCCCATGGTTTGTATATATAACTTGTGCGGGATGTCTTTCCCCATGGTCTTTAACTATATCTTATACGGGATAGTAATCCCATGGTTTTGTATCTATATCTTATACGGGATAGTGATCCCATGGTTTTTCCAAATCTGTATCTTATCCGGGATAGTGATCCCATGGTTTTCAATCTTTATTTCCATATATATATATATCAACTTATCTCATGTCTAGTTCGGGATGATAGTCCCATGATCTTAAATTTGTACCTTCATATGTGTCAAACTATCTTATATCTCTTTCGGGATAGTGATCCCAAGATTTTCATTATATAGTTTTGTGTGTTAAACTATACTTTGTGATATACAACTGATCTTACAATTAGGAAAATATGGGATTTTCCTGGGGTAAAACACAACACGTAATCGAATTGGTAATGAATGATAACTAAACCAACTTCACATAAGAAAATATGGGATTTTCTTGGATAACAAGTCTTTTCGGAAATTAAAGGAAATCGATACATTTTCATAAAACAAAACCGCTTATGAACTCACCAGCTTTATGCTGATTTTCAAACCGCTTGTATTCTCAGGTCCAAGTTAGACAGGTACCCGGTGATCTCTTTTGATGAAGACGGAGTGCGTGAAAGACTCGTCTCAGCGTTTGTTAATATGATGCATATGTATATCTTGTATAACTTTACTTTTGGAACAAATGTAAACTTTCATATATATGTAATGTAATGTTTGTTTACTGTGATTACTATGTACATTGGATTTGATACACAACGTGGTAGTCCACCTCGGAAATGTTTCCGCCTTTGATTTTCGGGGTGTGAAAAGAACACATCTAACAGACAAAAAGTCTAAAAAATTACCGGAGTAAAGAATGTAATCATACATCTATATACTCTCTCCCAGTAGCATGAAACTTATAGTCACCACCTTTATACATGGAAAGGATGTTGCCACCAGTAAGTCCTACAAAATCAGCCAGTTTTTTCATAATTTAAAAATAAACAAATGACTTTTTTGGTAGATAATGGCATAAAAGTCTAAAAATGAGCTTAAATATGATGCTTATTTCCCATACAAATGAGATAGTCAGTCATCTAAGTAGCAATAATCATCAATGATCGTTGTAATAACAATGCATATGTCACTACCAATGGTAAGGATCAAATAAAAGTCTAGTAAATTATTTTAAATTATCCAAATTTCTCTTCATTAAAATTTGTGTTTATCTATCATGCTTTCATCCAATATCATAGTTGAGGAGAAACCGGGAAGAAATGAACTTTACTTGGAAAAAACATCAGGAATGAGTTAGGACCCACCTATTATTATCATATCAATTCATATCGATATGTAAAGGAGAAGCTAACATACCTTTCTTATCCATGAAACCTTGTGCTTGTTATTGAATGTCCTCACCTTCGTCCATATTACACATAAACAGTAGAAGATATTAACATAGTAACATACCAATTAAACTGATATATTTGGTTCAAGCATTTAATCAAACATTTGTCTGAACAAAATACAAAATTGATAAACTCAAAGGAAAAGAAGTGCATATGGAGATGGAAAAGTGCAACCAAGTCTACACGATTTGGTAAAATAATAAACAATTATGTGATACAAAATTAAGAATTCCATTAATAAGTAATAGAGGTGACAGTATGTAAATTAAATCGACCAAAAATGACCAATTGTCCAAACTAAGCAGTGTTTATGAATAACTTACAATTTGAAGATCCTTATTGAAATTACAGAAAATTGCTTCATCCTTCTTGGTTTCAATTGGAACTTTATTCAAAAGGCTATTAAAACCCATATTTAACAACAAATTCCACACACCTGAAGTACTTTGTAGAGAGAGAAAGAATTATAGAAGCAAATACCATGAAAGATTGATTCAAATAATACAAATACAAAGCACCCAGATTTACCTCTAATGGTTAATACACCGATGGAAGAAGGGATGTTAATCATATTGAAGACGCCGAGAACCCTTACTAAAGACAGGAGAAGAGCAATCAACAATGAAAATGAAACACATAATGTTAGTTTTAGTAAATAGAAAAGCTAACGAATCGAATTTATAGAAAACGTATAAAAGATAAATTAGGGAAGAGAAGATTAGGTTTTAGGATAGGAGATGGGGATGAACTCTTTTAGGATTATCCAATAGTTATCGATAGGAGCAAGAGATGTCGGAAGACCTAGTAGGTAACAAATACAAAAACAATATATCGATAGTATCCTGCAGGAGTTGCGATGAAGGAGGAGAACTGGTATTAGGATATTAGGAAGGGCTTCACAATTGCAACTAGGTGGGGGTGTAGGTAAAGATCGGGTTCTAGGAAATCAACATAAATATTATTAGTTATTAAGATCAAAATGTAAAACAGTAGTTGTGAATTTGAAATGCCTATATGACATTAACGCGCGATTTTAGCCTTGAGTGTTCTAATTAAAGAGTGTAAATCCTGCGTGACATTGAGTGATTTAAAGAAAGAATGAATGGATTTTGATATATCATTATCACTGGAATTCATTAATATAATGATGTTTCATTGAAACAAAAATAAGAAAACGGCATGTGGAAAAAGAATTACTATAAAATAATGAAAAAAATGTCAAGTGTCAAAATTAAGAAGAGGAATACATCTGGCAAAAACATTTTCATTTATTAGGGTAGCTAACAGTACCATATTTCAAGAACAAAATTGAAAATCATTTATTATTAATCATAGTACCATATTTCAAAAAGATCGGCTTTAACATATAATACATAAAAGGGTTAGCATACTATTGTTATTTATCTTTTTTTTTTCTTTTAGCAGATAGCTAGAAGTTTGAATGTTAAGAACACATGTTCAAACCACACAACAAATTAAACAAGATTTGGGTTGAAACTTGTGTTCCAATCAATTTGGGCTATGTTTCTTTTTCTTTCCTTATCAAGTGTGGTAACTAATATGATCCATCAATTTGATCAAATAAATGGGAAAAAAATTAATACAAAATCAGTGTTGACAATCTCTTAGTTAATTTAGAAAAAAAAA
Organism: Lactuca sativa; assembly: GCF_002870075.4. NCBI lineage: Eukaryota > Viridiplantae > Streptophyta > Magnoliopsida > Asterales > Asteraceae > Lactuca > Lactuca sativa. Next base: position 133,076,011 of record NC_056627.2, on the reverse strand, counting down.
AAGTTTCCTTTATCCCATCGTTCCAAAAAATTCTTATTAATTAACTCTCATAATTGATGTAAATATAATTCTTTTAGGTATGGATCATAACTTTGGGGTAGTCGTTGATCGAGCTCAATGCCCAAACCTTTACAAAAGGGATCCCCATTTTGAGATTGTTGGGTCAATGACACGAGCTCGAATAAAAAGAATGAAAGATGCCTTAAATGCAGGAGCCAAAGTATAAGTTAAATTTGACTAAGGTATACATGTAACAATGATTAATACTTTTTATGTAACCATCTTGAGGGGCATTCTTGTAAATCATGTCATTTACAACAACATACACTACTAGAAAAAGATAATTCAAATATGGTTAAAATTATAAATATAACACGTAAAGTTAGCCATATTGGAACATGGGCGAATTATGTTACTACACCTAATATAACACAACTTTACAACAAAAAAACTATTGATGTGAAGTCAAAAAAAATCATCCCAAGTGTCTTACAAAGCGATGACATGCACATACAAGACATTTAATATGGTTCTTAAACTAAAATAAATAGCATTATATGGTAACCAAAGTATTGTTGTAGATATTAGGCTAAATGTAAGAAATAACAATTTACAAGAACCAAGATTTTGAAATATTAGTAGCATTTGGGATTAAAGTATTATCTCTTGTCACTTGTTTACGAACAATTTCAAGAAATAGCAATGTATTTTCATATATTTGTGGATTGTAGTGTTCTTCATTTTCGTTTTGTTACAACAATGTACCTTAATCATTTTTTTATTAAGACCCATGGAATTTGGCAAATCTACTTGGTGATAGTGTTATACTTTATTCTATAACTATCTAGTTTTAAAATGTTCTTTCACTTATTTTTTTTTATTAAGACATCCTACTTTTTAGTATTTAAAAAAAATTAGTTATTCACTAACGTTCCTTATTACTAGAAAACATGCATTTAATGACTCTTGGATTACAACATACATTGCTTTTATGACAGACAAAAGCATGTGTCCTAAAATATGTCATTATTTGTGAAAACTCAAGGATTTACAACATACAAAAATATGTGTCATGTTTTAGTGTCAAACATATTTTAAAAAAGAGGGATGTGTTTCTTAATGTCTATCATCTTGAAAAAAATGTCTCCTTTTAATTATCAATATATAACTATAATTTCATAAATTCCCCTTTGTTTCCAGTCTCCTTATCTCTAAGTCTCCATGTCTCTCTCAATTAGAACTACTTAGGGTTTATTACTAGAAAAAGGGTTTCCTATATATAACAGGAAATTTTTTTTCATTGAAAGCCATGTCATAAAAGAAAATGGTAGCCATTTAGCCTGACATAAAATTTACGCCATACATTTATGACCTACAACTACGACATACAAACACGATATGTGCTTTCGACATACATTCACAACTAACTTTCAATGTCTTAATTCGTAACACACACACACACATATGTATGTATGTATGCAAAATCTTACTCAAACTAAATTACACACTTAATGTCTAATAATGCAAAATAAAATATCATACATATATAAAAAGGCAATCCATTACACAAATTATAGTGTCAAATTAAAAAGTGTGTTCCAAATTTATCAAAAAGTAATGGTCAAATACATATCAGTGGTAAATAACTTGTGTGACATAAGTAGCCCATTCTTCACAAACCCTATCAAGCTCGATGTCTGTAAATTCATTATTCCCCCACATTGAGACAAAAATTAATATATTGACGAAAAATATGAAACAATTATATATATATATATATATATATATATATATATATATATATATATATATATATATATATATATATATATATATATATATATATATATATATATATATTCAACAACATTTCAACTCCATCAATTAACTAATAGATTGACTTACTTCGTTATTCAACACTTCAAGTCCTTCATCAACAACCGCTTCCATGAGCTTAAGAACCACATTCTGCGTAACCAAACTTAAGGGACACTTTACAATTTTATAATAATCTGGTCTATCAAAAACAATAATCTATTATCCAAATCCAGTTATGGTTGTTGTCACACCCCCGAACCAGACGGCAGAAACGTCTGAGGGCTCGCGTGACTTAAATTGAATATCATCACAATGAATATACATGAATCATAACATAAACATCACCATGCATCAATATATTACAACTAACTTTGTTCACATCAAGTACATTGTTTTAACATTACAAATCCATAACATAAATTGTTTGATAGTTTTCAAAAGCACAACATCCTATTATACTTGGTACTACTCCTCAGCTTACCTGTTACCTGAGAATACAAGTTATTTTGAAAACGGTCAACATATGGAATGTTGGTGAGTTCATAAGCAGGTTTGATATGAAAATGTTTTGTGAAAACAACCCAGAAAATCCGATATTTTCTGAAAAGACCATTGTTTATATAAAAGTGTGAAGATCCGTAAATACATGCATGATGATTTCAAAACATGTATAATTGAAAAGCTTTGTATTAAAAGTACCAGTGAAAAATGTTGAACTTCTCCGGAAAAACCGATGTTTTCCGACCATAAAAAAATATCATATAACTGTTCGAATTGTTATTCCATCACTTAAATGATTTTTGATTTACCTTGATTACTTGGTTTTTATTGGGTTTATTTATGTGAGTCGTTATAACCATGCATGATAATGACTAATTCGTTTGTCTTGGCACTCTGGTGAACGGCGGAATTGATCTTAAGATTTTGTCACCCTAGACTGGCCGAGTCTAACTGTAGTGAATAGCTGAGGTGTGGGGGAGTCACCCCCGTATAGATCTATACACAAACTCTCGCTCTCCCTCCAGGAGACTTTGATTATAACTACAGACTACGACCGACACACGTTGGTGCCACCCGTTATTACTCACTAAATCCCAATTGACTTTGATTACTTTTGATTATCGACCCGTATTTGTTTACTTGGATTGACGATAGGCCTAATAAACAGGGAGAAGAGGATTACAAATCCTACTAATCCTACGTATTATTTAAGGCTATTGGATATGCGAAAGACACGCTGGCCCATTTCGCATTTGATTCACTTGGACCTTACTACCAATGCTAATGGGCCACTAAGGCCCAATAGCACTTAAAAGCCATTGAGGGTCCCTTAAACATGAAATTGGGTCATAGAAGGCCCAATAACATTTATAATTATCCCTTGGGCCCAAAAATCATGTTAATGGGTCACAAAGGCCCAATAAGCATGTTTGGAACTTTCAAGCCCAAAGAATTTAATGTTTACTTGTTTTAGGTATAGTTTAATTGTTGGAAAGTTTGATTCGGTAATTGTTAATTTTCCCACCAGAACAAGGCCGGTCGGTTATTTTTAACGATGTTGGAATTATACGTATTTTCATCTTTCCATTTTCATGAATCGTAGTTTGGTATTTTATTTTAACGTAAATATCTTAAAATAAAATAATTGACTCAAAATCTTGGTTTGAACCCCTTTCAGCCCTACTTTGGTAAAATTGACAATTTTAGTCCTTTTATATATAAAAAGACATTTTAAGCCCTTAAACCATTTTCTTGACACTTTTGACCCAAGACTTGTTCAAGTGATATTTTTAGCTCAAAACTCATTCTTTGTCAGTTTCAGCCCTTCCAGAAAAGTATTTTTCGATTAAAGCCCAAACCTTTTTACAGCTTTTACAATTTTAACCCAAAATCCAAAAAGTTTACAATTTTGATCCTTGTTTGGAAATTACATCATTTTAACCCCTGAATTAGTTTTATTCACCCTTTTACCCACTGTTTTGGTAAGTTTATCATTTCAACCACTTGAAAGTTGAAGATTTCGCAAGTTTTGGCTCATTGGGCCGAAAAGCCCAAAATTTGGCCCATTAAGCCATAAATTTCATTTCTAACCTTTAAAAGAGTATGATATTCATAAAAACACTTATTTTTACTGTTTTGACTCTTTTGATCCTTGAGAAAACCGTGAATAGCAATTTCCAACCCAACTTTTGTTTGTTTGAAGATTTTAGCCCAAAAGTGGGTTTTATGTTGCAATATGTATACTTTAATCTTAGAGGGTAATTTTCTTAACCTGTTTAGTGTAAGATGTTCTAGATCATGTTTATCTTCCTCTTAGATCCACAGATCTCGAGATTTCCATTCTTTTTGTTACATATTTATCACATAAACACATGAATTCACACATAACATACACATACACATAGATCTACACATTTTACTTGTATTCTCCCCCATAAAACATATGAAAACCGAAAATAGAGGGGTATGAACTCACCTTTTCTTGTTGTTTTCGATTTGAAGAAGAAATGGAAGAAGTTTGATGCTATTCTCGGCCTTACAAAGCTTTTTTGAGTAGAATTTGGCTTAGATGGGTTCTAAGAAGCATGATCATGAACTTTCATGAGTTAGAAGGGGATTATAACAATCTCAAGAAGCTAAACCAAGGATCCAAGCATTAACTTACCTAGAATGATGATTTTTGTGGAATAAACTCCTTGAAAAGCTCTTAATCTCGAAAACTTTGAAGGAGATGTGAAGAGTGTTCTTTGAGAGTGTTTGGAGAGAATTTGTGAGGTGTGTGTGTTTTTCCTTTGTGTTCTCGGCTGAAGAAGAAAAGAGAGGGGAGAGGAGAGAGAGTGAAGTGATATATGCTTGGAAGTATGAGATATTTGCATGGATATCCCAAGTATAATTGTGAGGTGGCATATAAAAGTCAACTCATTCTCCCTAAGTTTTTCAGTTGGGCCGAGAGAGGTAGAGGAAAAAAAGAATTTGGGGCCTTTTTTTGTGCTTAAATCCATATTATGGCCCATTGATGATTTTTCGGCCCAATTGATCTTTGGAGATGGTTCACGGCCCAAAATAAATCAAAGAATGAGTTTTATGGTCCATTAGGGCTAATTAGATTTGTTATGGCCCAATAAGGCCCATTAGGGTATTTTGTTTCATTATAGGCCCAATATGGCTCAAAATGTTAAAATAAATGGGAGTGGGTCCAATTAGAGCCCATTTAAGAGTTCTAAGCCCAAAATAGTCAATGTCACACCCCCGAACCAGACGGCGGAAACGTCCGAGGGCTGTTGTGACTTAATTGAATACCATAACATTGAATATATATGAAACATAACATCATTCGTCACCATGCATTAATGTAGTACAACTGATAATGTTTACACTGAGTACATTGTTTTAACATTACATTCCCAAAAACAAATTGTTCGGTTCATAGCTAAACAAACTGCAAGCCATCACTGAGTACATTTTCCTTTGGTTCACTTGTTACCTGAGAATACAAGTATTTTGAAAAATGTCAACATATGAAATGTTGGTGAGTTCATAAGCGGTATTTTAAAAGCAACGTTTTGTATTATTTTGAAAACCACCAGAAAATCCGATATTTTCTAAAAAGAGTTTCTGAAAAGGTTTGTGAAGATCCATAAGTATGCTTGTTTGTTTCTAAAAAAAAATGTTCACTAAACTTGTGTACATTTCGAAACTGTATGTATTGTGAAACCCTAGGAAAACCCGATGTTTTCCTAATACTTTGAATTCCATGTAGTTGTAGAACCATCGTGGCGTGTGAAGTCATTGATTCCAGGCGACGTCGGATTATTGCGCATAGTGAATTGTTATAAACACGCGTTACACAAACGGCCAGTTTACAACTTATACTAACGATCCCGTAGGCGTCATCAATATTATTCACGTAATCCAACCGCCCTGACTTCTTGTAGTCCCGCATCCGAAGAGAAAGAGGGCACGAAGACCTCGGTAACTCCATTAGCCGGTTGGGGATAAAAAAAGAGTACGAAGGGCCCTTGACCCGATTCGCATTTGAATAACCGACTTTACTAGCCGTACCAAAGGACCCTTGGGGACCAATAGTATAAAAGCCATTGAAAGTCCTTTTACGTTGTGTTGGGTCATGTAAGACTCAACAACTCGTAAGGTTGAAGTCTTCGGGCCTAAAGATCAGGTCATCGGGCTAGCTAGGCCCAACAAACAAGATTTTACACTTTTGGGCCCAAAGGTGGTGCGTAGACGTCTGTGCACTCTCACGTGTGTATTGAATTACCAAATGTTTTCGTGTATGAGTCGAGTTATTGTCGTGTTAGTAGTTTCGGGTTTGTCATTGATTTGAGACCGAATCAATTCGTTTGATAAAGATTTTTGGTGTTGTTGTGTAATAAAATCCGTCGGTAGTCGTAGTGTCAGTGTTTGATCACAATGGATGTATTGAATTAACATTTCAACTTTTCTGTTACAGCCCCTCTTTTTGTTGTGAATTTACTTTTTCAACCCTTTAATTAAATAAATTTCCGGTTTGGTCCTTAAACCATTTTTCTTGACATTTTAACACCAAAACTTATTGAAATTGATATTTTTCAGCATATTTTTAGTTGAAAACAGTTTGAGTCCCTGAAAATACAGTTTTCTCGGTTATAACCCCTCTTTTTCGCAGTTTTTACAATTTTGGCCCAAATTGGAAAAATTTTGCAACTTTGGTCCTTTTAAATTTTGAAAACCATTTTAAACCTTAGAAAAGGACTTGGGCCACTAGTAGCCCACCGTTTTGCAGAAAAATACAGTTTTGGTCCTTCAAAACAGAAAATTTCGCATTTTGGGCCCTATTGGGCCAAAAATGTCATTTTTAGCCCATTAAGCTTGAAATTTATATTTTTAACCTTCCAAAAGAGTATATTCCCAGAAACTATTTTATTGAAACTGTTTTGACTCTTCTCATCCATCAGAATTCGTAATATGTCATTTTGGGCCCTTTAACTTTGTATTTTTAACATTTTATGTCCAAAAATTGAGTTTTTATCCCAAAGAAAATGTTATTAAGCCACTTAGCTATTTTTCTTGGAACACTTTGTATGTAGAAATATATTTTGTGTTAGTATCATTTAACATAAGGTATATCTCGATTTTTAGGGACTTATGACTAGATCCAACATCAAAAACACACATATAAGCATAGAAATCATACAAGACATACAAAACACATATAGATCTACACTTTCACTTGTATCCCCCCCCCCCACAAAACTTATAAAACAGAAAAATAGGGAGTATGAAGCTCACCTTAGGGTGTGGTTTCGGTTTTTGAAGAAAAGATGGAAGAAAGCTTGGTGATTTTTGGCCTTAGCACCCTTTTCTTGAAGATCTCGAGTTTGAGGTGGTTCTAGGATGCAAGATCACGATTTTTGCATGGATTAGGAAGAGATTTTTGATAAAACAAAGAATCTAAGTCATAGATCCAAGCATAACCTTACCTTAGATGAAGAGTTTGTAGAAATATCCTCTTGAAAGCCTCTTAATTTTCGAGATTTTTGAATGGTGAGGAAGGATGAGTTCTTGAGTATTCTAGAGAGAATTTGTGAGGTGTGTGTGTGTGTGTTTGAAATGGCCGAGAGCAAGAGAGAGAGAGAGAGGGAGAAATAGACCCTTGAGGTGATATGCATGGAAACATGGAATAGGTTGCATGGAGATCCAAAAGACAATAATGAGGTGTCAATTGCAAGTCAACTCTCTTCATCTCTTCTTGGGTTTGGGCCTTGGGCCGAGAATTTGGAAGGAAAAGGGAAAATTTGGGCTTTTATGCCCTCTAGCCCATGTAGAAGTTAGGTTGGAGGAGTTTTAACCTAAAAGGAACATAATATGATTTTTACACTTTGTTGGACTAGTTTAGGTTATTCATGGTTCAAAACTCTTAATTTATTTCATTCTAGGCCCAATATGGCCCAAAATGTTGAAATAAATAAATGTGGGTCCAATTAGAGCCCAATTAAGGGTTCTAAGCCCATGATAGTCAAATTGGAAGCTTATTGGTCCATTGAGTCCAATAAGGAAGTCCTAGTCCCATATGGACCTAAACAAGAACTTCTAGGGTTTCCAATTGCTTGATGACTATTTGTAGTATTTGTATGATGTATTTGATTGAAGTTTTTGATGTCATAATAATAGGTATCACACATGCTCTTAAGTTTTTGATTCAACATTTACTTGAATATAGTGATTACAAGACACAAAATTTCTAGTTGTGACAGTCAAATTGGAGGCTTATTGGCCCATTAGGTCCAATAAGGAAATCCTAGCCCATAATGGACTTAAACCACGATTTGTAGGGTTTCCAATTTTTTGTTGACTATTTGAAGTGCTTGTATAGAGTGTTTGATGGGGATTTTGTTGTTATTGAATAAGCATCATACATGCTTTCACATTTTTTGTTCCCAAATGTTATCATTGTTGTTGTTACATGGCATAGAATTCCTAGTTGTGACAGTTGTAGTTTGTGCTAACTATAACATTTATCCAGTTGACAGTTACCTTTTTCTTTTATCCACTTTGTCTTGCATGCAAATAAAATTCTCTAAAAAATCAATGAAATATATCAAATAAATTAATTTAATGTTTTAATAATTTATATTACTTACACTTCAGTCATCTACATCAAGTATCTATCAACATCAAAGGGCCTTACAGAATTAAGGTGATAACATGTTGTTGTTTGCATGTCTAGTACTGCTTACACCCAGTGACCATCATATACCCAAGAACCAAGTAAAAATAGGACAATAATTATGACGAAGCTTAAATATAAGAAATTATAAAGTACATTATGGTAAAGGAAGCTTAAATACAAGAAATGGTAATTTACTACTTACTTATAGTAAATGAAACTTAAATGAAAGAAATAGTAAAGTACATTGCTATTTTTTGGTACATAATAGGACAAGGAAACTTAAATGCAAGAAATAGCAAAGTTCATTTCCATTTCCTGGACTTGGGGAGATAAAGGGACTTGTGTAATTAAAAAAAGTAAGTTATGTTTTACTCAAGAAAAATCATCTAAAGTATGTTGATATTTCTTGTAACTTAACAAAAAAAAAGGCCTAAATGCATAAAATAGTAACTTACTTCTACTTGTTTGTGGTAAAGGAAACTTAAATGTAAGAAATAGTGAAGTACATTACTATTTCCTGTACTTAGGACATAAAAGGACTAGTGTAATAAAAAGAGTAAATTTTTTGTTTTTATTTTCCAAAGTCGAATCAACTAAAGTGTGTTGCTATTTATTCCACAGTAGATTCATGGTATATAACATCATACTATTATCTTCATATTCTAATTTTAGTCAAATTCAATGATTTTTCTACTTATCCCATTAAACCATTCTTTTTAAATTAAGTCAAACATAATCAAATGGAAAATCTAACCCGAGATTTTAAGGCATTAAGATGATGTGGTTATCCTTTCTTGTAGATAGTCGACATGCTATGACTATACTTGCTTTACTGTCATAAAAGAAAATGACAGCCATTTACCCTGACATAAATTTATGACATACATTTATGACCTACAACAACGACATATAAACACGATATGTGCCTTAGACATACATTCACAACTAACTTTCAATGTCTTAATTCCACACACACACACACACACACACACACATATATATATATATATATATATATATGTGGGGGGGGGAGTTTAATGGAGAACATTTCTTATTGTGAGTACATTTGAGAACAAAAATCCTACTTTAATTTGCAAGGTGGCACTTTTATAATTAAATCAAAATTATAAAATAATATTCATATAAATCAAAAAATAGATAAAATCAATTAAAAAAACCCACTAACCTACACTGCTCACCACCACCAACCACCCATCATCACCACCTACAACCCACAAACCACCACCATTACCAACCACGCATCACCACAACCAACAACCCACAACCACCACCCCACCCATCACCTACCAAAACCACCACCATCCGCCTATTACTACCACACCCACCACTCACCACCACCATCCACCCATCACCACCACTATCAACCACCCATCACCACAAGCTACAACCCACTACCACTACCCACCACTCGTCACCATCATCCACCCCCATCCCTACCACCCGCCACCACCACCCCAACACCCGCTACCACCACCACTACAACCTACTCATCACCACCACCACCCCTACAATTACCCTCTACCACCACCATCCCCACCATCACCCAGCCCCATCACCACCTACCACCTGCCACCACCACCAACCTCCACCACCTATCACCACCACCTCTTACCACCCATCTATCTTCACCACCCATCACCACCACCTACCCACCCACCCACCACCTTTATCACCATCACTACCACCACCTACCACCCATTACCACCACCTACCAACTACCACCCACCATCATCACTACCACCAACCATTACCACAAATAACCACCTGCCACCACCATCCACCTATTACCACCACCAATAACCATCAACCGCCTCCACCACCCAACTCACCACCCACCACCATCACCATCATCCACTACCCGTCACCACCACCCGCCACCATCACCACTACCAGCCATCACAACCAACCACCACCCACCACCCATCACCACCAATATACATCACCATCGCATGCCTTTACCACCCACCCATCACCATAACCTACCACCACTCGTCATCATCATCACCCTCACCACCTAAAATCATAACCCACTAACACAACCATCCACCCACCCACCAACATCATCACCACCCACCACATACCACCACGATCCACCAACACTACCGACCATCACTAACATTACCACATGCAACCACCACTCTATATCACCCACCCATCAATACTACCACCACCGAACCACCCACCACCCTTCACCACCACCACCACCTACTACCCACAACTATAATAAACCAAATATCATCCACGACCCCCATCACCTACCACCACCACCTACAACCACCACCTGTCTCCACCTCCCCCACCCCCCACATTCACCATCACCGACCACTATACCACTACCTCCTAATATCTACAACCAAATTTGATTAAATGCATATAATCATATAAATTATGTTTTATTCTATGTATTTAGTTGCATAAATCACATATGATTAAATACATACAATAATATATTATTATATGTATCTAATCGTAAATGATTTATATAAACAATATTCATTTTAATGGTTTCCATTCAATAATTTTTCTCTTGCATGTAGTCGTATCTAATTATATATATTTAATAACATATGATTAATGTGGACAAAAATTTGTTTTCACGTTTTTTATTCAATGGTTGTTCTCTTATATATAATCACATGTGATTATATGTATCTAATCACACATGATTTATATAGACAAAATTCTTTTTTTGTCACGTGATTAGATGTATTCAATCAAATATGATTAAAGTTGACCAAAAACAATTATTGAATCGAGAACGTGATAATGAATCTTATCAACATAAGTTATATGTGACTGGATACATATAATCACATGTGATTATATGTATGTAATCAAATATGATTTGTGCGGAATTGATCTCGTGTTTTTAATAATATATAATTACTGTTATAATTACTGTAGACAAAGATTTGTTTTCATGTTTTTGATTCAATTTATATATAATCACATGTGATTATACGTATCTAATCACATATAATTTATATAGACAATATTATTTTTTGTCTATATAAATTAAATGTGATTAGATACATATAATCATATGTGATTAGATTTATTTAATCACGTATGATTAAAGTTAATAAAAAAATTATTGAATCGAGAAAATGACGATGAATCTTTTCCACTAAAATCATATGTGATTGGATACATATAATTGTTGGGTTTTGTGTACTATAACACTCATATGGTGCACATACAACCCTAATAGCTTTAGATCTAAGTTTTCTCTAGTTATACATGCAATAAAAATTCCAAAGCATGAAGCCTACAACTAGCATACAATTTTGGTACATGAATCATAAAATCAAATTAGAAGAATACCCCTTTATTGTAGCTTGTAGCTTTGGCCTTTCAAGAGCTTAACACCTCAAGTGTGATGCCTCAAATGGTTCACAAACACCATGAACAAAGGAGGGCTTTGAGAGAGAAGTTTAACACTCTAAAATTGGTTATCTCTCTTCCTAGAACACTTAGGGCCGATTTAGCTAAGGGATAACACATATATAGTGTAGGATTCCAAGAGTCATGGGTAAACCCTAATCCATACACTTAGGTTATGATCCATATCTCATGTAGGCCAACTCTTCATGGATACCTACATAAACTTAGCCCAACATGGATCAGCCCAAACTATATATGTATATATATATATATATATATATATATATATATATATATATATATATATATATATATCACTGATTTACATAATCAGTCCCCGTTAATTTAATTAGTCTCTTTTGATCACCAAATTAATTCCAAATTAATTCTTGATCAATACTAATTAAATACTATGATTTCACAATTAATATATTATACTTATAATATATTAATAAATCATAAATAACCTCTTTCTCAAATATTCTTCCTATCAGATTGTTCTGGTGAAGGCAACCCAAATTGACCATGCTACTCTCGGTTCAAGTACATGCCAATTATAGTTATTAGCTTAGACACCTAATCCAACAGTCTCCCACTTGGATAAGTATAATAACTATAATTGAAGGTACAACTCTAAAATCCAGACTAGCAATCATAGCTCTCAAAAGCCGTTGTTGAACTATGACTTAGTCAATGACGTGTCCATTAGATAAGGGATCAAATATTCCTCCATTCTAGATATCATATGAACTGATACATGGATTATAATCATTCTCTCTATTTATGTGTTGTTTCCCGATTTCCGATGTATGATGACCGACTAATTGAACAAATCAAATCAGTCCAGGCTTGGCCAAGCACTTAGGGTTATCATCACTAAATCATCGAGGGGACCACATATATCACTTTTATCCATATTGGGTAATAGGAAAGGATAAAATTCGACTCAAATGCTTGCTTGTACTTACTCATCAATCACACACAACAATATGTTTTATAACACCAAGTTACTGGTGCATTTACATATGTCAATGTCTAACTGACTTGTAAAATACAACTCACGTGTCTTGGTTTCAAGAATATAAGATATTATCGTCTCATGATCACTCATGATGAAATCCATGAAGTGATTCAAATGAGTGTGGGTTTAATTCAATACTCAAATCTTATTATAGAAGTGCTCACGAACACTGCAGCAAACTTGTGATATGTCTAAACGCCATTAGACAATCTACAGACCCATTCATAACAGTCTAACTTCAATACCTACTTCCAAAGTATGACCACTTGTGGATGGTTTGAATAACCTAGTTATTTGGGAAGTCAAAACATGCAAAGTGAAACACAAGAATAATTGAATCCAATATGGTCTCAAAACTTTTGAATATAAATAAAACACCTTTTATTTAATAACCATATTGATTACACATTATTCATTGCATAATGTTTCAATTTATCAACTTTACACTTGAATTAAAACAATAGTTATCCCATGCTCCAAGCATGCACACTATGTTTACCTATGGTCCTTACTTTGTGAAATAAATCAATTGTAAACATTTCCAATGATACTCATTTCACAATCCCAAATCCTTATCGTAAGTGTGAGAATACCAAGTCCTTGCCACTTACTATGATCTGTTAGATTCTAAGCTTATATGCAGCGATCCTTATGTAATGACTATGTACACAAGTCACAGAGACTTTTCCAATTACAAAACTTTCCATTGGAGATTGTTACAAGACAATAATATAGATACGAAGTCTCATATTCAAAGAACATTCCTTTTAACATCCTTCTTGCATAAAAGTTTCTAACTTATTCATAGATTCTTGATATTCAACTCCCATTATGGAAACTTTTCCATAATTGTCATATATGATTATCCATTCTTAATAGAATCCTATCTATTAAAAATCATATCAATATGGTTCATTCATTACTATGCTTCCAACTGTCCTTAAGCAACCAATCCTTCGCGAACCTCAGATCGTCCTTGACGGTTGTTTAATAACTTTAGTCATATCCAGTTCTATTCCTTTTTCCCTCTTAATGCCCTAGGCATTTGAAAAATTAGAATAAGAGAATATTATAACACATGCAATCGATCATATATCCGAAGCATATGGAACACGATTCATAATATCTTACATAAAGACCTGATACTTTACCTATCTCTTGTTATAACATTTCCATATATAGAATTTTCTTATGTCGAATCTTTTCAACATAACATTCATATATGTCATTGACTAAATTTGATTAAAATCTCAATCTAAACTTTTAAAATTGAATTGAAGTATAAGTTCCTCTCCCTTAATTATAGCAAAACAAATTTGGGCAAATACCATAAAAGTCACTACATTTTTATGCGTTTTTGAGAAAGGTCCTATTATTTTTTTAAGCTCTGGCCACAAATTGGACATAGAGTTACCACAAATTGCAAAATCAGTCCTAAAAGTTCAAATTTGGTCCCTGTAGTTTGCAAAAAGTTACACAACATTTCCAAAAGTCAGTTTTATGTTTTCTAAATTCTTTATTTTCATTTATTATTTTTTTAATCAAAGCTAAACCTGCTTTTAAATTTTTAATTTTTTTATATTTTTTTTTGTATTTTTCGTTCTTATTTCTTTTTTTTTGGTTTTTTTAGCTTCTTATTTTTGTTTTTTTATATTCATTTATTTTTCATATTTTTTTATAAAATTTTTCGTTTTTTTTCTTTATTTTCGTTTTTTCATTTTTTTAGAAAACCAAAAAAAAAATCAAACGCCAAAAATGTAATATACTCTAATATATATACACTTTATACTTTCTAAAATATTATCAAAAGAAATTATCAAATTGACGAAACACAAAACGTAACAAAAATATGAAAAAAAAAACAAAACAAAACAAATACGAAACAAATACAAAAAATATAACAAAATATTCATACACTTTAAAATTTTTGATAAATATCAAAATAAGTTATCAAATTGACGAAAAACAAAACGTAAATTTATTTTATTAAAAAAAATGAAAACCAAAATAAAGAAAAAACGAGAAAATGAAAATAAAGAAAAAACGAAAAAAATATAAAAAAAATATGAAAAATAAATGAATACAAAAAACAAAAATAAAAAGTTAAAAAATAAAAAATATATCTAAAAAAACAAAAAATTAAAAAAATATATATAAAAGCAAGTTTAGCTTTGATTAATAAATGAAAATAAAGAAGTTAAAAAACAAAAAACCGAGTTTTGGACATGTTGTGTAAATTTTTGCAAACTACAGGGACCAAATTTGAAATTTTAGGACTGATTTTGAAAAAAAATTAACAAAGTTAACCATAAAAATCATTAGATGGGCTAGAGTGGTAACTTTATGTCTAATTTGTGACTAGAGCCAATAAAAAAAATAATAGGATTTTCCTAAAAACGAGTGAAAATATAGTGATTTTTATGGTATTTGCTCTTTTATATATAAAACTAGATTAAAACCCGTGGAACTCACGGGTATTAATTTTAAATAGAATTAAAAAATTGATTATGTAATAAAATAATATATCATTAATTTATAAAAACTTATCAATAGTAATATTGTATTTTTTTAATAACTTTGTAATTTGTAAGTATTCATAATTCGAAGTCACTATCGAAGAAATAAAATACAGTATTCATAATTCGAAATCGACTAATCAAATATTTGCAAAAGATTTATTGATTTACAAAGATAAAAGTTTTAGCATAGATAATAAAGATTTGTGGAAGCTGTTTATATGATTATGAGTTCTATTATGACATTATTGTACTTTTTTATTAGTTACATACATCTTCTAGCAGCTTTTTTAATAGTGTGACAACCCGAAATTTCTATTTTGTACAACCATTCACTTCAACAGAAGTCAGAAATGTTTCTGCTAACTTTTAAGCTTTTTGGATTCAGTTTGAATGTTTTAAAGCTTAGTACTTCAAGAGATAACTGGAGAGAGGATACTTTAGGGTAAAGTGTGCAACATTTAAGTTCCAAAACTTCAAGAGTTTGGAGTTTACGGCCTAAACATGAAGTTTACGGCCGTAAACTCTAAGGAGTATAAATATGACACTTAGTCATTTTAAGCACTTTTTACCATTTTCAAAACCAAGGAGCCATTCTCTCTCAAGGATCATCCGATTTTTCCTTCTTGATCTTCAACTTAGTAAGTGTTTCTTCCTTGATTAGTTGAAATACTTCATCACCTAGTGATCTTACATGATTTCACCCATGAAATCATCCTCTTTTCTTATATCTTCAAGTATTCTTCAGTTTTACAAATCAAAGACACTAAAATACTTATGAACTCGCCAGCTTAAATGCTGATCTAGGCTTTCAAAATACCTTGTATTCTCAGGTCATCAGTAGACAGGTACCGGTGACAGGTTTTGAGAAGACGGAGCACAGACAAGACTCATCTTTTATTTTGATCATTCATTTTTGGTGTCTATTACATTACAAAGAACACACATGTATTAAAACTCTACTATTAATGCAATGGATGATGTTGTTGCTTGTTTACTACTTTGCATTGTTATGATACTTTACATGACGTCCTCCGCCCCAGAACGTTTCCGCCGTTCTTGGTTTTGGGGTGTGACAGATTGGTATCAGAGCTTTGTTTATAGTGAATTGAGTATATCAACCCATAAAAGATATACTAACTATAAACACGATGGGATTAAAGTACTCTGACCAAGAGTTTATACTTTTAAATAATAAAATATTTAACTAAGTATACATACTTGCATTCATACTAAAATCAGTGTCACTAGGACAGAACAAAAGTATTATGATTGTTGAATATCACAAATAGGCTTGGGGATGTATGGTCAGTTCTGGGAGTGGCATATATAGCCTGATCAACTATGATGGTCCGAGAAGTGATTAGCATATGCCCAGGAATGGTTCTGGTATGACAACAAGTCTAAAAACTTACCAACACTACTACAATGAGAGCATTAGAACAAAACATAAACTTAAAATACTATAATAGTATTTCATGTTACTATAATTATCTTAGTTAGTACGTCTCTTAAACTGATTCTTTTACCCATACTTCTCGCGTAGATAACGTGGCTGGATTTCATATCCCTGCAGACCCGTACTTCCCAAACCAGGGCAATGCTGGATGGCTACATGGAGAGCCAGAAGATGACTATCCAATTCCTTTGGATGATCACCTCACAGAAGGGTTTTTGGATGGTTCTAACTCCGAGCCAGAAGTCAACAACCTACCCCAAGAGGGTCAAGCTCCAAATCTCAACCCCCGACCTACGTTTCAAGGTACCACACCCTTGTGGGCAACAAACTTGAATCGTTGGAGTGATGAGCAGGTTCAACCATTACCCTTAAATGGAGACCGAAGCTTTTACAACCTCAGCGAAGGAGGCTCAGCTGACCGAGTCCTGCCCATTATTGTTCGCAGGATTGCTCGGAATGTCAAGCAAGGTCGGGCAACCATTGACCGAGTCATGGAAATTGACGCCAATTCTGGTGTTAACATGGTCCGCATTCACCAACTCGAAGAAGCCATGGAAAGGACTAAGTGAACCAATGAGGCTCTGCAGCAACAGCTAGCTGCATCCCGCGCTGGGGTTATAGAACTTCGAGTGCGCCAAAGAGCTCAAGAGCGACACCTTCAAGACATAGTACGTCAACTGGCAGATCTGAGGGTTCACCCGAGGAATACCCGTCGCCAGTAGAAGATGTCTAGCTCATCTTTCCTTTTGATTTAAGGAATAACCTTTCTTACCTATGCTCTAAGTAGCACTTGTCTGTAAATTATTCCTGCCTTTCAAGTACTTTATTAGACTTTTAAACTGTCAACATTTTCCCCTATGGTATGATGTAAGACCTTTAGTTAGGTCATGTTCCCGAACTTATTTACATCTTATATACCGGTAATTTCGGCAGTTATCTAATCTATTCAGAAATTCATGCTCTCATTTGATATCGAACTATGGTGATTTAGTTCACAAGACACTTTCAGTTTCTATACTATTGGATTCTTATCATTGTTTCTATCTTTTAAACTTGAAGATAAAAGATGCCTCCTCGCAGAAATCCAAGACGTAACAATAATAACGAAACACCGATACCACTACCACCACCACCACCTCCTCAGTTCGACGTTGCTATGTTCCAAGCGGCTGTCACGGCGGCCGTAGCGGCTGCCATGTCACACATCAATACTCCTGTCCCTAGTGGATCGGTAAGTGGTGAACCTCTTTCCAACCATGGTGAGAGTCATGGGCACTCCCGAGAGTGCACTTACAAGGAATTTACGATTGCCAAACCTAGGAATTTCAATGGAACTGGAGGGGTGATGATTTTAAGACAGTGGATAGAAAAGACAGAAGCAGTCTTTGAAATCAGCACCTGCCCAGAGAACAACAAGGTCAAGTTTGCTATTTGTACCTTTTCTGACAGGGCTTTAACTTGGTGGAATGGCCACGTTAAGTCACTGACTCTAATTGTTGCGAATTCGATAAGCTGGGAGAACTTGAAAGCCATGCTGATGAGATAGTACTGTCCACGAGGGGAAATTCAAAAACTCAATTAGAAACTTTGGGTCTTAAGATGGTTGATTCTGACGTATCAACCTATACCAATAGATTCTGTGATCTGGAAATTCTTTGCCCGGATATGGTTTCTCGTGAGAGCAAGAAAATAGAAAGATATATTTGGGGACTATCGCCCCAGATGCAGTCAAGTGTGCTAGCTTCAAGGCCTGTTACTTTTGACAGTGCTAAATAACTGGCACAATCTATTATCGATCACGGAAACTACCAGAACGCAACAATTGCTACACCCGATCAAAAAAAGGGAAACCACAACAATAGGAAGAAAGGTTGGAACAAGAGGAAAGGAGGGTCTTCACAAGAATCCTCAAAGAAACAACAACTAGTTACAGTAAATGCTGCTATTGTACCTACTGTTGTTCCTACTAACCCCTTCCCAACAAAGCCTTATGTGGGTAACCTTCTGAAGTGCAACAAATGCAACTTCCACAACAATGGACCTTGCTGGGAAATGCAGTGCTCTAACTGCAACAAAAAGGGGCATACTGCCTGTTTTTGCAAGACACCCGCAAAGCCGATCACGCAAGTTCCAAATGCTGGTGTGGGCCAAGCTTGCTACGGTTGTGGCGAGGTGGGTCACTACAAAAGAAACTGCCCGAAGGTAGCGAATACCGGCGGAGTGGGACGAGTTTTGGCTATGGGCCACGAGGAAGTTGTAGCTGATCCTACGATAGTTACTGGCATGTTTCTCCTCGATAATTCGTATGCATGCATACTTTTCGACAGTGGAGCGGAGAAAAGTTTCGTAAACCAGAAATTTGCACACTTACTTAAACAAAAACCACGTGCATTAGGGGAATCATTCACTATAGAAATGGTAAACGGGAAAACAGAAAGTACTAATTGTATATACATAGGTTGTACTCTAACTCTAGATGGCCATTCTTTCCAAATTGACCTCGAGCCGGTCCCAATTAAAAG
The DNA here is from genome assembly GCF_002870075.4 of Lactuca sativa. NCBI lineage: Eukaryota > Viridiplantae > Streptophyta > Magnoliopsida > Asterales > Asteraceae > Lactuca > Lactuca sativa. Next base: position 133,056,603 of record NC_056627.2, on the reverse strand, counting down.
TTTCGACGTCATAATCGGTATGGACTGGTTAAGTCATCTTCGCACCGATATCATGTGCTTTGAGAAAGCGGTTCATCACCCCCTAACAACGAAACCCTAGTTATCTACGGCGACAAATCTAGTAGGAACCTTCGCATCATTTCATGTATTCAAGCTCAAAAGTGCTTGCGAAAGGAATATCATGCATTCCTTGCATACATCGTCAATACCAGTCAAGAAGTGAAGGAAATTCGGAACATTCCAAAAGTACGCAACTTTCCTGACATCTTTCCAGAAGAACTACCGGGGTTACCACCGCAACTCCAAGTTGAGTTCAGAATCGACTTGGTGCCAGGGGCTACGCCAGTAGCCAAATCTCCTTATCGTCTGGCACCATCAGAGATGCAGGAGCTTTCCTGCCAACTTAACGAACTTCTCAAGAAGGGATTCATTAGGCCAAGCTTCTCATCATGGGGAGCACCGATCTTATTCGTCAAGAAGAAAGACGGATCGTTTCGTATGTGCATCGACTACAGGGAACTCAACAAGCTTACCGTTAAAAATCGTTACCCTCTACCCCGCATCGACGACTTATTTGATCAACTTCAAGGAGCAAACTACTTCTCAAAGATAGATCTAAGATCCGGGTATCACCAGTTACAAGTGCTTGAGGAAGATGTCCCCAAGACAACCTTCTGAACTCGTTATGGACACTATGAATTTATAGTGATGTCGTTCGGATTAACCAACGCACCAGTTGTATTCATGGACCTGATGAATAGAGTGTGCCGTCCTTACTTGGATCAGTTCGTTATCATCTTCATCGATGACATACTTATCTACTCCCGAAGTAAGGAGGAGCATAGTCAACACCTGCGAAATTTTTTAGAAACATTACGATCAGAGAAGATCTATGCGAAGTTCTCCAAGTGTGAGTTTTGGATTCGAAGAGTCGAATTCTTGGGCCACATCGTTAGCGAAAAGGGAATACACGTGGACCTTTCCAAAATTAAGGCTATTGAGAACTGGTCGGCACCGAAGACACCTACAGAAATTCGTCAATTTCTAGGTCTTGCTGGCTACTATCGCAGGTTCATACAGAACTTTTCTAGTATCGTGAAACCACTTACCACAATGACCCAGAAAGGCGTGGCCTTTGACTGGGAAGAGAAACAAGAAAAGGCGTTCCAAACGCTGAAATGAGGCTTATGCACCGCACCAATACTATCCCTCCCAGAAGGAATAGAAGACTTCGTAGTCTATTCTGATGCATCCAACCAAGGGCTCGGATGTGTTCTGATGCAATGAGGTAAGGTCATTGCCTATGCCTCGAGACAGCTGAAGACGCACGAGGTCAATTACACCACACATGATCTTGAGTTAGGAGCGGTTGTGTTTGCTCTGAAGATCTAGAGACACTATCTGTACGGTACGAAAAGCACTATCTTTACAGACCACAAAAGCCTCCAACACATCTTTGATCAGAAGGAGATCAACATGAGGCAACGACGGTGGGTCGAGCTACTCAATGACTACGAATGCGAAATTCGTTATCATCCCGAAAAGGCCAACGTAGTAGCTGACGCCCTAAGTCGGAAAGAATACTCTGGTCGTAGAGTCAAATCATTGACTATGACTATCCATTCACACTTTTCCACACAAAATAAGGAGGCTCAGCTCGACGCTTTGAAACCTGAAAATGTGGCAAGCGAATCCCTGAGAGGGATGGATAAGAACTTGGAAAGCAAGGGTGGCGGAGCGTTATATTTCATGGACCGAATATGGACACCGAAGCTCGGTGGCTTCAGAGACGTGGTCATGACCGAGGCGCACAACACTCGATATTCCGTTCACCCAGGTTTAGATAAGATGTATCTGGATCTTAAAAATTTATACTGGTGGCCTAACATGAAAGCAGAGATTGCTGCCTTCGTGAGTAAATGCCTTACTTGCGCAAAGGTTAAGGTCGAATACCAGAAACCATCAGGTTTACTTTAGCAACCGGAGATACCAGAATGGAAATGGGAGCGGATTACTATAGACTTCATAACCAAGTTGCACAAGACAACGGGTGGACTTGATACCATTTGGGTCATCGTCGACAGATTGACCAAATCCGCGCATTTCCTACCAATCAAAGAGACTGGCAAGATAGAGAAACTAACAAAAACATACATTTGGGAGATTGTACGACTGCATGGTATTCCCATATCCATTATCTTCGATAGAGATAGTAGCTTCACTTCGAGGTTCTGGCAGTCGCTACAAAGTTCCCTAGGAACGAGGCTGGACATGAGTACAGCCTACCATCCACAGACCGACGGATAAAGTGAGAGGACTATCCAAACCTTGGAAGATATGCTAAGAGCTTGTGTAATCGACTTTGGGAAGGCATGGGATACTCATTTACCCCTTGTCGAATTTTCCTACAACAACAGCTACCACACGAGCAGAAAGGCTGCTCCATTTGAAGCCTTCTATGCCCGAAAGTGCAGATCCCCTCTATGCTAGGCTGAAGTGGGTGACACCCAGTTAGCTAGAGGATGAGTTCCTGACAGCGCTCTCACAGGTCCGAAAATCATATGGGAAACGACAGAGAAGATCGTTCAGATTCGTTAATGATTGAAAGCCTCTAGAGACCGTCAGAAAAGCTACGCAGAAAAGCGAAGGAAACCTTTGGAATTCCAGGTGGGAAACCGAGTCCTTTTGAAAGTCTCACTCTGGAAGGGCTTAATACGCTTCGGAAAGCGTGGAAAGCTAAATCCAAGATACGTAGGGCCTTTCGAGATTCTTGCCAGAATTGGCTCTGTAGCTTACAAACTCAAACTACCGCGTGAGCTCAATAACGCACATTCTACTTTCCACGTCTCGAACTTGAAAAAAGTGTCTGTCCGACGAGACTCTTGGAATCCCACTCGACGAGATCGAGATCAATGAGAGCCTCAACTTCATGGAAGAATCTATTGAGATCATGGATCAAGAGGTCAAGCAAACGAAACAAAGCCGTATCCCGATAGTGAAGGTTTGTTGGAACGCCAAGCGAGGACCTGAATTCACATGGGAGCGCGAGGATCAAATGAAATTGAAATATCCTTATCTTTTTGCTTAGTTATTTGTAACTACTTAATTGCTTAAACTCTAATTTCGGGACAAAATTCCTTCTAACGGGGGGATGATGTGACAACCCGAAATTTATATTCTGTACAGCCACTCACTTCAACAAAAGTCAGAACTGTGTCTGCTAACTTTTAAGCTTTTGGAGTCAGTTTGAATGTTTTAAAGCTTAGTACTTCAAGAGATAATTGGAGAGAGGATACTTTAGGGTAAAGTGTGCAACATTTAAGTTCCAAAACTCCAAGAGTTTGGAGATTACGGCCTAAAAATGGAGTTTACGGCCGTAAACTCTAAGGAGTATAAATATGATACTTAGTTATTTTAAGCACTTTTACCATTTTCAAAACCAAGGAGCCATTCTCTCTCAAGGATCATCCGATTTTTCCTTCTTGATCTTCAACTTAGTAAGCGTTTCTTCCTTGATTAGTTGAAATACTTCATCACCTAGTGATCTTACATGATTTCACCCATGAAATCATCTTCTTTTCTTAGATCTTCAAGTATTCTTCAGTTCACCAAGAACGCACACTAGTATTCTTGGGCCGTGAACTCCCTTTCAAGCTCCTTTATTATAAGTATTCTCACCCTAGTGTGTTATAAGGCTAGTTCCACTTCTTATTCAACTAGAAAACACAAGGAAACACAAGATGAAAGGTGTTTATGGCCAAGACATGTTCTTGAGTCGTAAACCCTAATAGATGGGGCAAAGTGAACCCTAGTCCCTTCCTTAGCCTTGGATACTAGTCTAGATCACTTCCTTGAAGTGTTTAGGACCTTAAACATCAAAAAGATCAATAACACATAGACTTTACAGTCGTAAACTCATGAGGAATGGTCTATGTGTCGTAAACTCTATAAAGTGGTGCCATTGTGCCACTAATGTTTCCTAAGGCTTAGACTTGAAGTAAGGATACTTCTTTATGACTTATAAGACCTCAAAACTCAAAATGGTACATAATACCATGAGTTTACGGCTGTAAACTCATGGGGAAATGACCATGTGCCGTAAACTCATGAGTTGTTACCATTTAGACCATAAACTCCTTTGAGAGGCCCTACACCCCTTAGATGTAACCCTAATGTACTCCTAGCACTTGAATCAAAGTGTTATCCATGTTTTAGGGTGTCTTTATTTGATTAATTAGTTTTTAATTGACTAATTGGATACATACTGTAACGACCCATTTTTCACGTTCAAAAATTTCATTTTTAAATCAATACTTTGTAAAAACATTTGTAAATAAACATTGTATGATCAATTCATTTCATAAACATATGTAGTTTCTGAAAACCAAAACATGAAATCAATCCAAAGGTCATAGTATAAATCCCAGAACAATCTGATAAATGCGGAAAACACTGCGTGTGTATGATGTGCCACTACCGCGCCAGCTCCTTCCCCTTCGACGATGAGGTACCTGAAACCAAAACTGAAAAACCGTAAGCACGAAGCTTAGTGAGTTCCCCCATCGTACCACATACCATACAATCACATAACATACATACTGCCAGGCAATTCTAGGGTGCCCGACCTGCCCGGTACGACCATTCTGGGGTGCCGACCTACCCACGCGGCCATTCTGGGGTGCCGTCCTACCCGTGTCAAGCCGTTCTGGGGTGCTGACTACCCATGTCAAGCCATTCTGGGGTGCTGACTACCCTTCGGTCCTAACGACCGAACCTCGGGGACTATTTCACCCCTACTACTAATACTATCACATATCATATCATAACAAATTATCAGACCTATCTGGGGTGCCTGAACTACCCTTCGGTCCTAACAACCGAACTCGCCTACTACCTCTATCGCATATAACATAACAAGCCAGCATGCAAACATATCATCACATACTATCAGACGTATCTAGGGTGTCTGACTACCCTTCGGTCCTAACAACCGAACTCTACTACTATCACATACAACATATCATGCTAGCATATAACATATCAGGTAGTAGCAAACCTAGATGATATCACAAAGACAGTCATCTATCATACGTCTCCTACTGGTGGGTCGGCATTGTGGCCTTAGACCCACCGCTACTGGAAGGTAATTCACCTCGAAGTAGCTGTTGATCCGTGCAGGAACTGTCTGTCTTCTGTTGCTGCTGTTCCGGAAGTCCTCCGACTATAATTCCCACAAAACACTCAGTCAAACACTGCTAACTCTCTTTAGGGTAAAATAACCATTTTACCCCAGACCAAGTCAAAAGTGAAGGTCAATAGTCAACTTCCAGTTTACCCGACTCGTCGAGTTGGCTCGCCAACTCGTCGAGTCCATATCCAATCGATTGTCCTGACTCCCGTCCCTACTCGTCGAGTTAGGCACTGACTCGACGAGTTCTCCTTCTAAACTGATATTCAATGGTCCTTCATCCGACTCGCCAAGTTGTATGAACAACTCGTCGAGTTCATCTTCATTTGATGAACACTCTGGTCTGTGACTCGCCGAGTTGTATGAACAACTCGTCGAGTCTGTTCTTGAGGCAAGAAGATTGCCTTTGACTCACCGAGTCAAGGCATTGACTCGCCGAGTACCTCCATTAGTGAGTTTGGCTTCCGACTCACTGAGTCCACTTATGGCTCACTTTTCCTACTCAACATACTCGAAAAGGGGAAAATCAGGGACTCACAACTCGACTCGCCGAGTCCAAAGAACGACTCACCGAGTCGCATAGATCTAGGTTCTTAGGACTTGATTAACACGTAAAGTTTCCAACTTTACGTGTAAATAAACACCAATGAAGGTTTTAGGGCTCAAAATGCACTAAAAGAGTAGATCTAGGGTTTTCATGCAATATGGCTCCATAAAGGCATTAGATCTGAGCTTCTAGAGCTCATTTATGGATAGATCCAGTGGCTATTCAACCCATTATGATCCCTATACTACTATCAAGCTTGGAGGTGGATAAAGATGGCTTAAATGGGGTTTCTAATAGAAAATCATCATAGAAACAAAATAGAGCCAAATTGTACCTCAATGAACTCTGGATTAGGTCCTAGATCCTTTCTCTTCACCTTCTCCTTTGGTCTTTCCTTCCTTCTCTTCTTCAAACTTCAAAGAACAAGCACACAAACACTCAAATCACAAGGAGAGGGTTAGGGTTTGGTATAGGATGCTTTGAGGGTGAAGGAGACTAGCTTGGGGGCGCATAACATGGTTTAAATAGGGTGCAAACCCTTGAAATTAGGGTTTCTTCCAGACTGGCGGACTCGCCGAGTCCAGGATATGGACTCGTCGAGTCGCCAAATTAAACGTGCTCGATATCTCGACTCTACTCGGCGAGTCGGGCCTACAACTCGTTGAGTTCCAGCTAAAAATGCCAAAATACTTAGATTAAAATACATATTGGGAACCAGGTGCTACACATATATGTGTCAATATATGTTAAATAGGATCTGTGTGTGCGCTCAAGTCTTCACTTGACACTTAGCATCCTATACCATCCGTTCATCCAAACCACTCACTACAGGTGATTTCATAACCCCTTAACCAACCTTTTAAATGCTTTTACATGCTTTTATGGGGGGATACAAGTTGAATATTATAGTTATTAGATCAATCACATGTGATTAATAACTATCAAACATATGGAATTGCCATACTTTCAAACTGTTTTATTAATCAAACTACTTTTAAATCATTTTATAAACTGACATCAATTCATTATTATTTTATTGTTTCAAACCCTTTAAATATATTACAAAACCTCTTTTCAACTTATATATTGTTAAAACCATATCTATACACTTATGTAGTATATATATATATATATATATATATATATATATATATATATATATTGATAGGAAAGTTGTGACTTCACTTCCAACACTTTTGTGTAGCAAAGGTGTATAAACATACTTGGACATTTCAAACTACATTACTAGTAAACTATAATAGGTATAGTTTAGGAGATACTACTTGCTATTCCTAGTATAAAGGGAACATACATACAAGAGTCAGTTCATTCATGAGTCTATACAAATATACTACGTGCTATATGAAGAGATACTATTACATGCTATATGAAGAGATAATATTACATACTATATGAAGAGATACTACTACATACTATACGGGACTGACCATCCTACACCCGGTTGTTAGCTACAGTTGGAAACTGCACATCGACGGATGTCCTCAGTTGTACTGTTCGGTGAGTTACCACGCCGTGTTTATCCTAGACAAAAGGATACGATTTCTATGATTATATAATTTTCCCTATTACTTTTATCTTGTGACACATTCACATAAACGATAAGGTAGACTATATTTTGATAATAATAGTTATACATGGGAAAAACCTTCATTCATACAAAGAAGAAAACCTTCAAAACAGTCGGGCCTTGGTACAAGACTACGTTTTATACTAGTAGGAAATATGAGATTTTCTAGAGTTTTCATACTTACACAAACTTTTTCATCAAACATTTACAAGTCTTTTCTTTACAGTTTTACAAATCAAATACACTAAAATACTTATGAACTCACCAGCTTAAATGCTGATGTACGTTTTCAAAATACCTTGTATTCTCAAGTCATCAGTAGACAGTCACCCTGGTTCAAATTCAATCCAACATGTTAGACTATGTTTCTTTTGTACTTAATGGCCTTAATGGAATGTAAAGGTAAAATGGTCATTTAGTTTCAGTCAACCACATCTACCATAAATGGATTAACAGACAAAAAGAAGAAGCAACCCCTATGTATGCTTATTATTTACCGAATTAATAAATGAAATCAATATAAATTTGTGTGAGTAGGTGTAGAAAGAAAGTTACCAAAGCACAAATAGATGAAAAGATAAGGATGGCCAAGAAACGGCCAAATTTAGCACATGCTATGAGTATGCTGGAGAAAAGCAAGTAGATTGCGAGAAGTCGTTAATGTTATAAATTTGTAAGAAAATTGCAACTTTATATGTCTATATCACAAATGCCCAAAATACCCTTTGATAATGACAAATAATGAAATCCTTTGGACCCAAATTAACGTTATAAAAAAAAAGTTTATGTTGAAAACTGATACATTAGTAAAAAGTTGAAAACAAACCACTGTAAAAGAAAATATTAAGCCATTTTACTTTTTTTGACTGTTTACAATAATTTATTTTTCTATTATTATTATTATTTGATGCAGGCCCTAGTGTGGAGGATCGGGCCCTTGCGTTCTTAGAGGCCCACGATCGTGTGACTAAAAGGGCTTCACGAAAATGGCCATAACTTTGGCTACGAATCTCCATTTTGGGCCTACAACCAGTCAAATCGAAGCTTGGAGCAAGGAGCACGTCTAGATAAGTTCCCAAAGGGGACTTACCCATTTTTGAGTCCATAAATCGCTTTCTAAATGGAGTTATGAGCAATTTTTGTTATTTTTCCTTAATTTTTGGGTTTTGTTTTTGGGTTTGTATTTGGCCCATGGACTTTTAGGGTTTCATTTTAATTTCTGCTTCTTATTTAACTGTTTTTGATGTAATTTGGATGGTCAATCATCAATTTTATGAACTTTCGATTTTCTCCCAAATTCTGTGTGTTAACCCAGATTTTGAAGCCAATCCCACGGTATTCGTAGAATCAACGTGGTTTTGAAGAGATTGTCCTGGCTATTCTTTTAGAATCAACAGGTTCATTCTTGGTTATCTTTGTGTTGTTTTTTTGCGCTGCATCATTATTATTATTATTATTATTATTGTTGTTGTTGTTGTTGTTGTTGTTGTTGTTGTTGTTGTTCAATGGCTAAATCAATAAAATGGTAAAAATAAGTTGTCATTTTCTATATTTTTGCACTGCGATCAAATTAAATTAGGTATCCAAGTAATAACTATTTATTTAACAGTAAAAAAGGTAAGATGGTTTAATCACTTCATAAATTTGAATTGTTTAATCTGTAAAATGGTAAAAATTGGTACCTGGGTTGGAGTTCTCTCAATGTTAAGCTGAGATAGAGCATGCAATCAACAACTTATTTATTAGTTATTCAAAATAAAGCAGTTGCAGTTGACTTAAATATTTCATCAAACAGTTAACCTACAAACTTAAAAACTAAAAGTTTTATCAAGCAAAATTAATATATTCGTCACATGTAGTTTAGTGTAAATTGGAAGAAGATTAATAATTATACTAACCTCAATTTTTTAAACTGACAATGGTGATTAAGTTTCGTGTAAATCAAAGGCTAATTACCTGGACGTAGCGTTTCGAACGTCGTTTCTTGCAACGAATCATTATCATTGATGGAGAGGGAAGAGGATTAGGGTTTAAGAGAGAATCTACCTTCAAGAATTGGTGATTAAGTTTGGATATGATTGAGTTATTGCTTTGGGACGTCACTTTGGTATTTTGAGCGAAATCGATAGGAAGGGGCTAATTGAATGCCGCATGGCAAACTTGTTGGGATTAACATAATTTATCTAAACTAGATAAGTTGCCCATGCTCCGCATGGGCTGTGTGCGTCTGATTTGTGTGTCGTTTTTGTTTATAGATTAATAGACGTTTAACTGTTTTAGTTGACTTTGGTAAGGGCAGACAAAAACAAAAAAAATAAATATGACGACCAATATAGAAAAAATATACCAAAAGAGGAAAATGACAGACGTAGAAAGTGCAAGGATGAAAAGTCCGGGCTTTGCCCCGGGCCGTTTTTTGTGTTTTTTATGAATAAATGTAAAAGTTTTGACTGTAAGGACCAAAAATATCAAAATGGCCATAAAACAAATATGCACAATAGCTAATAGCTAAGGAAAGAGAAATTTATTTTATATATATATATATATATATATATATATATATATATATATATATATATATATATATATATATATATATATATATAACCCTAAATTTAAACCCTAAACCCTAAACCCTAAATCTAAACCCTAAACCCAAAACCCAAAACCCTAACCCTAAACCCTAAACCCTATTGTGTCGATCTTGAATTTACACCTTGAAGTATTAACCGTGAATCCATTAACCGTAATCTTTATATAGTAAAACAATGCATTTTCAAGCGGTTTAGTACCTAAGCTTAAGTGGGGCTGTAATGTATATTCCCTATCCCATATATATATATATATATATATATATATATATATATATATATATATATATATATATATATATATATATATATATATATATATATATATATATATATATATATATATATATATATATATATATATATATATATATATATATATATATATATATATATATATATATATATATATATATATATATATATATATATATATATATATATATACCTTCTACCTCATTACAAAGATTGCAACTCGTAAAAAATTTCTTCCTATCGATCCTTTCGTGTTTTCTGTCTCGTTGAAGTAGGGATCATCTTTCACTTCTCCGTCACCGGCGACCATCACACGGTAACTTTACTCTTTCCTAGCACCCAGTTTCACGCAAATTGGTTCAATCACTTCCTTATACTCGATCGTTTGCTTTTGAATTGTTGGATTTATTATTTTCAGATATAGAGGGAGAAGGAACGACTACATCCAATTGCTTGGTGGCGCTGAGTATCAAAACCCTAACTCCAACAATTAGGCAATCATACAGGAATTTAAGGTTAGTACTTTTAGATTGCTAAATCTGAAATATCTACGAATTCTTTTACTTCAAAGTTGGATTATATATATGCCCGCCCGTCAATTTTGATGTCTTCTGTGTTATACACACCATTTATATTGCTAATTCAAACTCCGATTTCAGTTATGTAAATGAATTTGTCATGAAAGATGATTCCTCAATTTCATAAGCATTAGTATCATGCAACATGTTTATAGGAAGGAACTATTTTCTTATATAAACTATCTCGATATCCTCGAATCATTTCTGACTATTACAAATATAATTCTGTTTTAGGAGTGGAAATCGATCATAAAATAGGAGATGGATATGAGTAACTGGAGGCATACACAGGGTACAAGTGGTGGTGCTGTTGGTGACACCTCTATGGAATCTAGTGACTGGAGATCTCAGCTGCAAGCAGATTCACGACAAAGGATCTTGAATAGGATGTGTGTACAGTGTATTTATACTCTTAAATCATTTCTGACTTTAAAATATTTTAACTATGCTAACCTGACACATGTTTATTTTACATAGTATGGATGCCTTGAAGAGTCATATTCGAGTCTATGGAGACGAGGGGCTACAGAAGCTAATGAAAATAGCTGTGAACTTTGAAGAGACAGTGTATATAGCTGCAACATGTCAGGTTTGTTTTTGTTTTGTTTTTATCTGTTAATGATCTTAGTGATATAAAGATTTTGAAGGAGTCATTATGTAGAAATGGAAGTACTTTGCTAATTTAAATCTTGTAATTCATTTTGTTTGCAGTCTGATTATATGCGGAAGATATGCTTCAAGATACTGACTATTGAAACAAGATCACAAAATCCCATGTTAGACTTTATTAGTGTAAACCCCTCGGATCCAGGTACTTTTTCAAAAATATTTTTTACCAAATATTTATGAAACTTATTATTAACTTATAACTCTTTTGTAGCATCGTTAGATTCCACAAATTGTGAAGAGTGGCAAGAGGAACTGTATGAAAAGGTGTTGTATATGAAATTACACAAGCTTTACTATTGATATTATGAGTCATAATAAGAAGCAACTAACACTCTTTTGGAACATAAAATTGTTTTTATTTTGATTACAGATAAAAGCTATGAAGGTTCTATATCTACCAGATTTAAATGAGTTGAACCTGAAAATTCTTCGCAGATTGCAGCATGTGAGTTCCATATCCCCCTTAATTTTTATGGAAAACAAAATGTAATTTAAAAAAATATATATATATATTTTGTAATTTAACGAAAGAGTTTGTTGTCCAGAATGATTTTCATCCTCATCAACTGAATAATGAGCAACTTGAGAAGCTGAGAATATTCAAAAACATGTTGGAGCGTTTCATGGCATTCTTACAAATCCAAAAGCACAACATTTCAGTCAACTATAAAGACAAACTGAGTACTTATGAGAAGCAAATTGTCCATGTCATCACCTCAACTCGAAGGAAACCCCGTGCATAATTGACATTTGACATAAGTCAAAGTCAAACCACACGAAAAGTACACTGTTGGTATAGTCTTAAATGTATATTTTCATTGTTTGTTACCTTGAGAACATCTTGATTCTTCTTCAATATATTTTCTTATCTACGTTATAGTGTGATTATCACATCATTTTTAGTGAATAGTGATTATCACTTTTTTATTTTTTTTGAACGATAGATCACCCTAAGATTGAAGTATGTAATATGTTGCCTCAGAGTGCCTATATGCTACAATCATTGCAGCATGTAAACAGAAGGATGCTTTCTTGGCGACGAAACATCAAAACATAAAAATAACTTCCATAAGGATAATAAGAAACCCACACAAGGTTAAACGATTAATAGGTAACTTCAAATAGATATTTTGGCATCAATTTCATAATTAATAGACAACAGACACGACTTTAAAAATCAAATTAACATGTTGCTCACAGATTCCGCCTAATGATAATCCTAATTAGAAGTACAATGGTTTTGGGTTTTCACAGTTAAAAAAAAGGAAAAACCGTAATGGTCGTTTTTTAGAAAGTCATCAAACCTTTTTTAAAACGGTGCATAAAAGTCGTCAAACCTTTAAAATTAAGTCATCAAAGTTTTTAAAATTAATATCTTTTCATTGCAATTAAAAACTTGGGATATTTCAAAATATGACCTATAGAAGATAAATAGAAATAACCCAATTTTTAGGTATTTTCATAGATAACCATTATTTTTGAAATGACCGTTTTGGATTTCAAAGAATATACAATTGTGTATTTTTATTCTCATTTGCATAAAACGCTATTCAAAAACTATATCTATTAATTTTGAAAATGACTAATAGCATTGAGTTTTCAATAAAATGTCATATTTTATGCTTTTCTATTGTATTTATTTCGTATATTATATTTTTTAACTTTTTGTTAGATTATAGTAAAAAAACCAAGGAGTTTTTGGAACTTTTGGATTTGTTAATCGGATTTCAAACTTTTTAATGAAATTTTGGATTAATTTTTTGTCCTAAGTACATAATTTGAAATAATGTGAGTCTGAAATATATTTTTAACAAAAAAATTACTTTTTAGTATGGCATAAAGTTAATAAAAAATAATCGAAAATGCCTCCATTTTGAAATTAATGGTCATTTAGTTCGAAATCCAAAAATATGTTCTTTCACATATTTCAAAATTTTGTATGATTATTTTTGTGAATATGGTTTACCAGCATGAAAAAAAAACAACTAAACAACCATATAAAACAAAATAATGTTTGTAACAAGGTATTTGTATTTGGGATTTCGTTTTGAAGTTAAAAAATATTTTTATCTAAAATAACTTGTTGACTTATCAATGTCGGAAAATGAGATTTAAAAAAAAAAAAGTGTTTGATTAGCTTTTTAGTGACAAAAAAGTCAATAAGTTAAAAAGTGTTTGGCTAACTTATTGATTTTTGCTTGTTTTTTATTCTAATAACTCATAAGCCATTCAAAGAAATCATAAATTGTAATTTTTTCAAAACTCATTTTCAAAAGTTAAATTAAAAGTTGTTTTAAAAGTCTTTACTAAATATCAAAACATTATTTTTAATTTATTGACTTTTTAAAAAGTCAATAAATTGAAAAAGAGTTCTTAGATGAAATTCTAAAACACCCTCTAAAAGTCAAAATATTTTTTTAACTTATTGACTTTTCAAGAAGTCAATAAATTGAAAAAGAGTTTTAGATGAATATAATGGCCATATGATTATTATTATTAGACAAAATTGAAAAAGTGGTCCCTGCGGTATGCAAATTTTTGGGGTTTTAGTCTAAACAGTGACTTTTTTGGTTTCGTAGTCCTTTTGGAGTGGTTTGTATGTGAAAATTGTCCCTCCGAAAATTGAAATGACTATAATACCCTTGGGGTATTTATTTTTCATTTTTCTTTCATTATTCTTAAAATTTAATATTTATTTATTTATTTTAACAATTAAAAAAATAAAAAAGGGCTCAGCTCTCTCTCTCTCTCTCTCTCTCTCTCTCTCTCTCTCTCTTTCTCTCTCCAGTTTCAATACCCAAAGATACAACCCACCATCATCTTCTTCATGACCCTCATCTTTTTCAAACCCTAACTCCTCACCACCATCTCTCCTTCCAGTCACCAAAATCAACTACCAACACCACGATCAAAATTCAAGACTTGTTCATGTTGCAGATTCGGTGAGTTCCCAGTTTACCCACCTAGATCGTATAAGGATATGGTGGTGTCGGAGATCTACAGTAGCAGCGACAGTGGGCGGTGATGGCAGCTTCGCTGCTTCCACTTCTTGTTCCGACGAGCTCGATGAGGATGGAGGCAAACTGAGATGGGTACGACGGAGGGAAGAAGTAGCAGTGGATGGTCGTGGGTGGCAGGCCTTGGTTGCCTCGCTATCTTCTTCGTTTTCTGGGCAGTAGGTCGTCGAGAGGGAGGTAGTAGGAGATGGGATGAGGTTTGATGTTGTTTGGTGGTGATTCACAGTGATCAAAGTCACCGGTGGTGGTTATTGATGGAGGCAGCGACGGTTCTTGATGGGTTTTGGTGGCAAGCTCCCAAAACCGGAGGAAGGCAGTAGATGGTGGTGTTTTGAAGCTTGCTTGACGGATTTTAATGGCGGGGATATATGGTGGAGTTGTGGTGGATGGGTTCAAAAGAAAGAGACAAAGACAAATGCTTCACCTTTTTGAGTAAACCACAGTGGACCAGGAAGAAAAGAATTCAACAGGTTTTCTTGAGAGAGAGAGAGAGAGAGAGAGAGGTGGGACCTTTTTTATTTTTTTAATTGTTAAAATAAATAAATAAATATTAAATTTTAAGAATACTGAAAGAAAAATGAAAAATAAATACCCCAAGGGTATTATAGTCATTTCAATTTTCGGAGGGACCATTTTCACATACAAACCACTCCAAAAGGATTACGAAACCAAAAAAGTCACTGTTTGGACTAAAACCCCAAAATTTTGCATACCACAGAGACCATTTTTGCAATTTCGTCTTATTATTATTATTTGGTTAAAGTGAATAAGCTTTAGATAGTATTTTCATATTTTATTTTTAATTTTGTATATTAAATACCAAGAATTCTATACAACTTATTAATTATAAATTAATAATTATAATTAATTTATATTTGTGTTGTATATTATCACATAGTACAAAAAATAAATAACTAAATAGTAATAAGGTAAAATAGTATGATGTTTTTATTTTTGGTTTAATGCAACCTAGATAATCCAAAACGTATTTAAAGATCTTATAAAATCCAATCCAATTAAAATGAAACTCAATTCCCTACTAAGTACTAACTAGGGCTGTGCATAGATTGATTTGGGTCGGTTTTGGACCCAAACTCAACCCAACTCATAAATGGTCGGTTTTTGGTTTTCAGAACTCAATAAGATCGGTTTCTGGTCGGTTCGGTTTCTCGGGTTTTGAGGTTGGTTTGGGCGGTTTTCCGGTTTCTTGGGTTCAACTCATACGCTCATGGGTTCAGGGTTTAAACTCATGGGTTGTGGGTTTTAACCCATTTTCCATAAATGAAGCAACAAGTTAAATACTTCAAAAAACATCAAATTTAAGTTAAATACTTCAAAAAATATGATTCTTACAACAAATAGTCTATTACAACCAAAACACAATCAAGTATGGGTCGGTTTATCGGGTTGGATTGGTCGGTTTCTTGGGGCGGTTTGTCGGTTTTAAGTACGGGTTAGTTTCTCGAGTTGGATGGGTCGTTTTTAGGTAAAAATCGAAATCGAACCCCATTTTTCGGTTTTTAAAAAATCAAACCCTAACCGTCGGTTTTGCTTTGGTTTAGGTTTTTTCAGTTTCGTCAGTTTTTTGGTTTGGGTTTGCTCACCCTTAGTACTAACACATTTAACATCCTTTTTAAATTAGCAAATTTCATATTTTTAGTGAACTTTACTCGGAAATAAATATAAGAATAAATTACTAAAATCGTCTTTATGGTTTGATGAAATTGTGTGTTTGGTCCCTAAGCTTTTTTTTTTGCACTTGGGCAGTTCCGTATGATTTTATTATGTTTTTGGTTCCTCATAAAAGATGAAAAGACTATATTGCCCTTTTGTATTTTACTTTTTAGTTTTTTATTATCAATTAATTATATAAAAAAATTTAATATTGGTCCCACTCTCTAACCAACTACATTATAAGGGGGTGTTTGGCTTGTCTTTTTGAGAGGCAGAAGTCATTTTTGGAAAAGTTACAAAAAGTCAGGTTTTTTGACTTTTTCAGTCAAAATCCAAAAGTAGCTTTTAAAATGCTTTTACCAAACATCTTTTACATTTTATATTCTCCTAAAAAGACTTTTGGCCTCTCAAAAAGATAAGCCAAACACCCCTAATATTTTAATTTTAATCCTTTCATCTTCCTTATTTCTTTTTCTAACCATAATCCTTTGGAAAGCAACCCCACCACCAGAATCGTCGGATGTTTGTCGGAACCATCGGTCGCCAACCAAACCCCTGGATCATTGTCGGAAACACCATATCGCCACCATCATCGATTCTCTCTTCCTGAAGCTTCTCTCTACTCCACTCTCTCACCGGAAACCGTTGCCACCTCCATTATTGGTTCTTTCTACCCCATCTTTTTTCCTTCTTCGCCAGATCTATTTGTTCATTTCCTTCTGTGATGGTGGTGGCCGACCTCCATCATCGAGATCGCTGACAAAACCACCAAATCTGCTTCAAGCGGTGGTTGTGGCTTCATAATAACGATAACAATGGCTTCAACTCAAAGATGGTGGTAGTGTGTGATGTTTTTCTCTACTCCGTCTTCCTCCCTTCTAGAACTAAAAGGTCACCACCCACCACCTGACCACCAATATTGTGCCTACCTTTAGCCACAATTTCCTTCTCGTATGTGGTTGTTGTTTCTCTAGTTTCTGGTCTACAAAGTCGGAGAAACCTTATTCTTGAGTTTTCACGGTGGTGTTGTTGATTTTTCATGGAATCGATATATTTGTGTGTATGTGTGTATGTGAAGGTTATGAAATGTTTTTGTAAAACTAATTTCATGATTTGACGGAGGTCTTGCCGTTTCTGGTTTCTAGTTTGGATTTTCTTCAAATTTGCTTCATATCTAAATTTATTTTTCAGTGGCTACTGGTTGTTGACGATGACTGGTTGCGGGAGTGGGATTGAGAGGGTAACCGGTGGTGGAAGTGGGAATGGGATTAAGTGGGTCCTACTTGTGTAACTAGTTCATTTTCTATTATTAACAAAAAGGTGAAGGTATTCAGCCCCCCCCCCCCCCCCAATCCATTTAATATCCCATCCCTCTATTTGATTTGATATATATATATATATATATATATATATATATATATATATATATATATATATATATATATAGAGAGAGAGAGAGAGAGAGAGATAGGTTCAAATGTTTTTGACAACTATTGTGTGCCTGTGTGCACCAATAAGAATTCAGGAAATAATAAATCATTAAATAAATCATTTAAGGGTATTATAGTAATATTTACATATTTAATTATGGTAGATAATTAATATGTTTATTATCCCTTTAAATATGAGATGTCAAAGTCAAAACCTGTAAAAAAAACCCTACAATTGCCGTCTTCAATTTTCTGCCTTCTTTGTTGTCTCGCTGGAGAAATCGAACCATCAAAGTGTTCCTCCACCTTCTTCTTTAACATTCTAACCCATTATCTTCCATAGCCACACTACTTGTAGCAGCACACAATTTCGTCTTCCTTCCTTCCTTTCCATTGCCGACACCCAAACCAAATCATCATCTCGTCACCACAACTCTCTTGTTGGACCACCATCAGGTAACGTCGACGTCCACAACACCGATGATGAGTAGCTCCTCACCGGCAACGTTGACAATTTAGTTCCCGGTGACGACGACCACAACTCTCTTCCCCCTGTGAAATATTCGTTATTGATGTCCAATTGACCCAGAGGCCGCAAAAACTTGGATATACCCAGGTATATTTTACTTTACCATAGCTTTATATATTGCAGAATTGTCATTCTTTAATCCTTTTGGGATCTACTGATTTGTTGAATTTTGATTATGGGGCAATTCAGAACATCCATCATTATAAAAAAAACTAAGAGACAAGATTTTTGTTTAGTGCCTACCAACTGTTTGTTAAAAATCCTATGAGACAAGATTTTTGTTTTTCATGTTTTTCACAGGTTTCAATATTGGCAAATGGATAAGCTGTCATTATTGAGAATTGAAAGAAAGTTTCATGTTGCATACCAACTGCTCGATAAAATGCTTAAATCAGGTTTCTGGATTTTCTATCCAATCTTTTTATATAAGTTCAACTATTTTTTTGGCAAATATAAATGGGTTCTTCATAAAGGTTTTTGTTGTAAGTAAGGTGCTTAACAAAACTCTTGAATCAACTTTGTTTCAATTGTATTATAAACTGTTTTGCAGGACCATGGAAGTATCAAATCTGTTATTTTTTTTTTATTCATTTGATTGTTAATAAATTGAGAGGATAAAAATCTGTTAATTTTTTTTATTCATGTCTTTCGATTATGGTTTTGGTTAATTATTTATATGTTGATAATAAATTCTGCTAGAATTTTACTGTTTTATTTTGATAAAATTTTAATATTTATATATTGATAATGTATTCTAATAGAATTTTACTGTTGCATTCTAACAGAATTTGTGATAGAAATGGCTTGAAAAATGGCTTGAAGAACTGATGGGAAAAGTTTGAAGAATGAATTAAAGAATGACCACACTCAGTGTTTAAGAATATTGTTATTTTTTAAGAATCACACTTGTTATTCTTTCAGAATGTTGTATTATTCAAAGAATCACAATTATTTATTTGGTATATTATTAGTTCAAGAATCTATTTTGTGTATTCTTTTCGAAATGTATTTAGTAGTTTATGATTGGCATTATGTTATTCTGATAGAATATGTTAGAATGTAGTTATTTTTCAACCTCGGATTCCAAAACTTTGTTATTATTCAATAATATTCTAATAGAATAAAATTCTGAAAGAGCATAATTCTAAATAAAAAAAATATTCTGACAGAATAAATCGGTTATTTTTACAAATTATGTTAGAATTAAAATTGAATTAATTAAAAAAAAAATCATATTTTTAAAATTAGGAGAATTAATTATCCATAAATATCCGAAAATTTCCTTTTATAATTGTAGTTAATTGTCCAAAATACCATTTTGCTAAAATTTGTATGATTATATGGTACATGTTATCCCATTGTAATATCATACACTCTCAAATCATGTCCATTGATGAATTTCATCCGTTGGTCCAGATTTATGCATTTTGGCACACAATAGTTAGTAAAAACAAAATAACCTAAGTCTCTCTCTCTCTCTCTCTCTCTCTCTCTATATATATATATATATATATTGAAGTTTTTTTATTTTTTAACTTATTTTATTAGAATATATATAGTATTCATTTTTAATGAACTTAAATCTTATTTTTTTTATTAACAAACAATACTAGTAAATAAAATGATTATGCCACTTATGAAAAAATGAACTTGACTTATAGTAAAAGGATATAAACATTACAAAGCATGAATAAAATTTAACTTGATTTATAACAAAATGATATAAATTTTCAAAAACACGATGACAAAAATATTAAAGAAAAAATTAATAAATTTCAACTATAATATAAAATTTTTATGTAGATGTAAGGTTTAAAAATAAAATATTACATGTGAAAAATGATAATATAAGAGAAAATAAAATACAAATAAGCAATATAAAAAGGAAAAAAAATAATGGAAAATTTTAATTTTGATAAATTTTAAAAGTAAAGGGTCACTAATGTAAATTAGAGAAGTTTATTTGCAAAAGGAAAAAGAAACAGATGCAAAAAGCACGTGAATATATAGGGTTTGTAGGGGGGGGGGGGGGGGGGGGGAATAACAGGACCTTAACAAAAACGCATAACAAAAAACTGAAAGGGGAATATAAAGGGCAATATTAGACCTGACAAAATCTGGCACGACACGACAATCTGATACGAAGTTAGCGGGTTAGGGTCAGAGATTTCGACCCGTTTATGTACACAGGTTGACACGACACGACACGATAATTAAACGGATGAGTTAGGATCAAAACTTTCAACTCGAAGATGACTCGTTTAATATATATATATATATATATATATATATATATATATATATATATATATATATATATATATTTATAAATATTTTTAATATTATACATTTGTAGTGGCCTAAATTCAAGAATTAAAAGTAAAACTCAAAATTTCAAAATGACTTAATTTTACTCCTCCTCATTACCTATCTCATTTGCTTCCTAACTGTTAACTCTTTCCATTTTGCTTTCTAAACTTACTACTACCTCTATCCCATATTTATTGTCCAATTTTGACTGTTTGAACTCTTTATTCTTCAAATTTGACCTTAAATACTTTTATTTTTGATATATAACATTTAATGCAAAGTATATAAATGGATTGTGTTTTAAATGTCTTTTCATTGTTATAAATTTTATCAAGTAATTTATCATACAAATAAAACTTTTTAAGGTCAAAGTAGAAACTTCAAAAGTCCAAAAATGGACAATAAATATGAGACGATGGGAGTATAATTTTTTTTTCGGTTCCACCTCCTAACTTCAACATTTCATATTTTCATTTTTTTCCTCTATGACTTTTACTTTTCAACTTTTAAAATGTTTCAACCCGACATGATACAATATATTTATAAGATTTAAACTTTAACCCAAAATCCGACACAAAAATAAACGGGTTGACACGATACGACATGATAATTAAACGGGTCGGGTTAGGGTCAAACATTCTCAATCCTTTTAATGTCTTGACACGACACGACACGTTTGTCATGTTGACTAAACACGTCATTTTGACATACCACAAGACCATTTCAGTAATTTATTTCTAAATATTAAAACAAATTGATTTTTCGTAGAAATAATCATCGTCCCACAGCTTATTAACATTTTACCTAACCATCATCTTTTTCGACTTCCCCGTCCAAATAAAAATCATAAATCACACTCATAAACCTTCAAACAGGGCTCATCTTTCACGTCTCCGTCACCGGCGACCATCTAACGGTAACCTTATGCAACTTCACTCTTCCTAGCACCCAATTACACGCATATTGATTCAATCTCTCGTTAGTTATTTCACCAATCAAATTTAATGTCTAGTATGTTATAAACCCTACTTATATAAATGATTTTGTCATGAATTGTGATTCTTCAATTTCACAATCGTTGGTATCATGTTACGTATATCGTAGTTAAATCATATCTAGCTAAATCGTAGTTCCAGATAAGAAGCAACACTTTTTCTACATAAAAGTTCTCTGTACTATCAAATCATTTCGTATTATTCTATTTTAGGGGTGAAATCAATCATCAAACCAGAAATGGATATGAGTAATTTGAGGCGTTCTCATGGTGGAAGTGGCGATGTTGATGACTCCTCTCTGCAATCTGGTGATTGGAGGACTCAATTGCGAGCAGCTGCAAGGGAAAGGATGGTGAACAGGATGTGTGTATTTACTATTTTCATCCTTCTCTTAAATTTCTTAGAAATGTTAGCTTTTGGGATTTTGTTGATAATAGAGTACCCTTATGTGGAAATATTTACTCTTAGAAGTGATGATAATGCTAATTGCTCAAAAAAGATGGATTACTGCATAAGAAATGAGGTCTTATTTTTAGGGAATACACAACAATTTTTCTGTATATACAACAATTTATGTTTTATAGAGTTGTAGAATACAACATTTTAAAGCATAGATTGTTATGCATGGAGAAAATTGTTGTGTTTCTTAAATCATAATTGCAATTTCACTTAAAAACTTCTTAATGTAGTTGGTTGACTACAGTTTTTTACTTATCTGTAAAATTAAGCTTTCTACAAGAAATATTTTCTAAATACCACATCTTTTAACTAACACATGTTGATATTACATAGAATGGTTAGAGTGAAGAGGCATCATCCATACTCTGGACATGAGGAGCTACAAAAACTTAGAAAAACATCTGCGAGGTTTGAAGAGCAGATTTATAATGCTGCAACAAACCAGGTTTGTTTGATTGTTTTTTTTTTTTTTTTTCTATTCAGGGCCTCTTTAGTTTGCTTATCACTTCAATAATATAATGTTAGAGATAATGACTTAATGTGTTAAGCTTGAAAAAAGAAGCAGCCCCTAAGTAAAATATCATTTTTTCATGTGATAAGGTACTTTGGAAATTAAATATTTTTTATAATTTGGTTTTTAGTTTGATTATATGCGGAGGATATCCTTGAAAATGCTGACAATTGACACTAGGCCACGAAGACCCATGCCATTGTCATATGCTATGCATTCAAACTATGGTGCCATTAATGGAAACCCCTCAAATCCAGGTATTTCCAAATACACTATCAGAAAAACTAGCAGATAAAAAATAACGTCTGATAAAAACTAGTTGAAAAGCTAGCAGATAAATACAGACTTGTTTTTTAATGTAATGATGTTTTGAGGTTGTTTAATGATGTTTAAGAAATATTTAAAAAAAATTAAGGAAATGATTTAATGAGTTCAAATTTATAAATGTCTGGACTTTGGAATTTGACTTTCTTTATTTGGTAATCAGTAAAAGAAAATATCTTGCTACTTATGATAGCCTCAAAACATCATTACATAAAATGAACCAAGTCACCACACACAAGTTTCATATATCAATTCTTTTGTGAAGCTAGAAAAGTATATTAAATATTTGAATTATATTTACATTGTATTTTGGATGTTTTTATATACTTATGGATCATATTGTTTGGATGCATGTACCAATGGCAGGAAACCAGGATAATGAATAAACCAATGGTGGGAAACCACATGATGTATTATGATGTATATACAAGTATTTGTTGTGAAATACCATTGTATTTTGTTCAATGATGCAAATCGATATACATATCATGTGTGTAGTATGCATTGTAATATGTTGTTTAAATTGTCAATATGTTTTGATCCATAAGGATTTATTGTTGAGATTCAGAATATATAGGAGAACTCAAGAACTAAATTGTGTGAAGCTAAAAAGTGATTATGCGGTTTTTGATTTAATTTATTGTCAAAAAGACAAAAACTACACCAAACCACATAAGATGTTGGGTTTTGTGGGATAGTCACGGAACAAGAAAAAGAGAAAAGTGGGTGACGTGTCCAGTCCAATAATTGTGACATTTTTATTTTTAACGATGAATGGAGGGAGTTATAGAAAAGTAAGCTGTTATGTATCGAATAGAACTTAGGGGTCGTTTGATAGTTACTAACCGAATTAGAGCGGACTGAATTAGAAGTTGACTCGGTTAGAAGTTCTGGTTAACTTCTGACTGAAATTTGCTGTTTGATTTTGCATTTGATTGACTATACAAAATGACTATATTCCCCTTACATTATATTTTTTTTATAATAATTTCTGGCCACATCAAGAAACTTGTAAAAAATACAATCTTTTTATACTAGTCCCGTCAAAATATATCCATGTTTAGCTACACTTTTAAGTTGATATATAAAGTATATATAATCATCTTATCAGCAACTAATATGTTGAGCCAAGATCAAATGCAAGCACCTTCACCTTCAGGTAGCTACAAATCCTCTTCAAGAAAACTCAAGTCCTGAAAATTGGTACATAATAACATTGAAAATTGGTACATAATAACATTAAACATTACAAAATACATTCTAATAGGAGTAGCTAGCCACATAAAATCAATTCTAAAGCATTCATAAAATCACAGTTTAATCGGCTTTTGATCTTATATTGCAAATTTAATATCAAGAGCATTTATGTTAACAAAATTATCCCCGCTCATTTTATTTTTCTTTTACGTTTGATTGGTTTGCTCAACTAATCGAATGCTTCAGGTATTGTACTTGATGCAGAGCACATAAGGCCTCAAACACATCCTAAAGTCTATCAAACACATCCTAAAGTCCATCAGTTGAGGTTGATTTCGTTTTCAATTTCAAAACACAAACATGAACAAAATCTAGAATTTCGAAATTCAATTACCATCATTCGATTGATTGAGGTTACTTTCAGTTTCCAATTTCAATATGCTAGAATTTGACAGATAACATGTAGATGATGATGGTAGAATATACGTCTTGCAAACAATTGAAAATCAAAATACAAACAGGAACAACAAAATTGGAAAACACGGACAAACACACCTAAGTCGGAAGAAGTGTAGCGGAGGTTGTGTGGTTAGAGGAAGATGATGTAAATCTCTGTGGATTCGGATCCGATAGGGGGTAGATCTCTAGGAAGAAGGAAGGAGATTACCGATTTTGTTTGGGAGAAAATGGAGACGAAGAAATGTCCAGTCGATACGGGCTAATGCATTAATGATGGTGTAATAGTCTAGGTTAACCTTTGTAACTCATTTTGAAGTAATAAAGAGGAATTATGTGAATATTATGTGAATTGTGTGCTTATTTGCTTAATTATTATGATTTAATTAATTACTAATAAAAATAAGCGTTGCAAATAAATATTAGATAAAGCCGATATCTTTTAAGAAAGTTGTAGTGGCCGAAACAAGGATTCCGGAGATATAAAGAACGCCGAAATCCGAGTTATAACGAAGAAGTTATGACCTGTCGAAGTTTTGCGACGGAACGGACACGGCACTGGGAAGCGTAAAAAGTGAATTTACGATAAAGTGCTTTTTAGCCTTAGCAATCTAAACGGAAGTCGTAGTGCTCGTTAAACCGAGAGCGTGTGTAAAAAGAACGCCCAAATCTGACTTCATATGAGGAAGTTATGATTTTTCTAAGTTTCAGCTTAGCAGTAAACAGCTAAAAACTCGAATTTTAGATCGAGTGATTTTTAGCCGACACAACCTAAACGAGAATCGAAGGTCTCGTCAATAGTAGTACAACGGTAAAAAGACAGACGAAAACAGACGTCGGATGAAAAAGTTTTGAATTTTTAACGGATTTTCCTGTCCCGGTCTGTTAAAAATAATAATATTAAAAATAAATTCATAATTAGCCGACGGAGTCTAAACGAAAGTTGTAGAGTATAACTTCACCTACGCGTGCATATAAAGAACGTCAAAAACGGAGCATGTATGCGAAAGTTATGGATTTTAGAAGTTTTGGCTCAAAAATCGAGAAAAACACAAAATCCAAGAAATTTCGCATGGTCCGAAATAGGCCACATCACCCTCGCCTAGCTACTGGCTGTGTGTCCAAAGCAGCTCTGTCATCCGAGTCGTGGCGCGTCCGAGGAGTGACACGTGTCGCATTCTTCTGAGTCCGAGCTTCGGTCCAATAGTTGTCCGACGCGTGCCCCTCTGTGTCCGGGTCTCGCACGAGCCACCTCCGAGCCTCGCAGCACGGCCTTCGCATCTGCTGCCGCGTGTTCGCTTCTCAGCCCTCGGATCCGAAGCCTCCCCCTATAAATAGAAGGCTGCGAGCCTTCCCGAGTAACTTTGGAAAATTGCCATTTTTCACCCCTTTATCAATATTTTTATCATTTTGACCTCCCCCGAAGCCCCGATATCATTTCCAACACCCGAAACACGCCTCGAAGTGCCTAAAAACCCGGAAAATTTTATCTTTTCGGTTTTGAAGCTCCAACCTCGCAGAGCCCGGTTTTTCATTAAAACCCCCGATTTTATCAAAAACGATCATTTTAAGAAACGAAGTGTTGCCCGATTATCGTCTTATCAAGTGAGTGTATAGTCACTTTCATCTTACACATAAATATGAAGTATTTTCTATAAAATACATGCTATGTGTATATATATTGTTTCTTTATTTGAGATGGATGTTGAATGGATGTTTATACAAGTTTTAAACTGTATATATATTTTTATCTACAAATATGTTGGGTAAAACATGGGTAGATGAAATAGTTGATGTGTGCTAAAATGATGAGAGGCCTCGATGTTGTTGGTGTTCCAGTCATCTAACGGAGTATGGATGACAACCACGGACTCTTCTAGACAGTCCAGTGGAACGCTGGCAGGCTCATAACCTGTATGTGTTTGTAGGCTTGATGTTCACCGGTGTACTCCATCCCCCTCATGGTTGCCTTACGGACATATATGGCTGAGGAATCCCCTTAGCAGTAAAGTCCATCCCGATGATAAAATCCTTAGACTAGGTCCTTTGTATATGTATTTAGGGACGTAAAGTGAGGATAACGAGAATGGGTAATCAGTGTTATTGTTGGTTGATGAAATTAATAAATTCATTGTTGGTCGATGAAATTAATAAATTTATTATTATTTGTGGGTTGAAAACCCTATATGCTCACCAGGCTCCCAAGCCTGACCCACTCAGCTTTCTGTTTACAGGTAGTGGACCCAAAGAATAATTTAGATGATGATGAGGGATTTTTAGATTATAGGTCAGTAGTTGTAAATAACTGTTGTAAGGCTTCTATTGTACTGTTTTTGTTTTTGGTCTGTACCCGAACACGACATCCTGAGTTTTTGATATATAACAAAAAATACATTTCTTTAAGAAATGCTTTGATAAACTTTTTATCATATTTTGTTTTGGGAACAAATTCCGCAACACTTTTAATCAAAGGATTACTCTGATTTTATTATAAAAAGCATAAACTAAATCGGTCTTTTCTGGCCGTGAAATTAGGGATGTCACAGTTGGTATCAGAGCATTAGTTTAAGCGAACTAGAAATTTATAGGATTTCTAGACTTAAACTTAGAATGCTAAGTGATGATTGTAAGATGAGTGTCTATCATAGTTTAGACACGAGCACTAGAATATTTTAGGAAAATACCTAAAATGCTTTTATGTGCTAAATGCTATATGTTTGCCATATATGATATTTTTTGTTCGGATCTATGGTTTGTTGCCAACCGGATCTGGAAACCTTATGTGTGTAGGATTCTAAGCATATGACTACGATATTAGAACTAGCATATAAACGTTTCGGAGTCTATAGTGCATAAAGATCTAAATTCACCTTATTCGGTGTATAGATCAAGAATGGCAAGAACTAGAAGTGGAGTTGGAAATGCAAACGGAAACAAGAATCAACAGCCGCAACCCCCACTACTTGAGCAAGTACCTATTGCAGGAGCTGCACCTGAGACAATGACAATGGATGGGGTACAAGCGATGATGCAGATGATGTTGGATCGCCAAATGGAGGAGACAAGGCGATTACTGCAACAGAAAAGGGAAGAAACTACGGTCCCTGTTGAACAACCTGATTTGAATGAAGGGAAATTAGAAGGAGGGAACTACACTGGGACTGTTGGTCAAGCCAACCCACCGATAGTTAGACGAAACAACCAGGATGGAGGAGATGATAGAAGTGGATGTAAATACAAAGATTTCATGGCATCTAAACCACCGTGTCTATCCAAAAGTCTGAAACCTCGATGGAAGTTATAAATTGGATCCCCGAAATGGAGACAATGTTTGAAAGTTATGAGTGTAGCAACAAACAGAAGACCGTACTTGCAATTCCTCTGTTAAAATCTGGTGTATTGATCTGGTGGAACTTACTAGCTGATTCGATGCCCAAGGGAGAAGCCATCAAGATGTATTGGGAAGACTTTGTGGTAGAACTGAAATTACAATACTGCTCTGAGCAGGATCTTCTGGAAATCAATAATGAGTTTCAGAATTTGAAGAAAGGAAAAATGAGCGTTACTGAATACGCTGCTAGTTTCACAGAAAAGATGAAGCTTATTCCATACTTAGTTCCAACTGAGCTGTCTAAGGTCAATAAGTTTGCACATGGTTTACCAGCAGATTTTGGTCCAATGGTTAAGCAAGAAACCACATTGAAAGCCACCATCTGAGCTGCTAAGAATGCTAAGACCCAGATCAGGGAGAAGGGTCTGGAGAGGACAAATGTTGGTGAGAAAAGGAAGTTCAAAGGACCTTCGAGGTCCAACAAGAAAAGTAAATTCTCAAAGTCTGGTTCGAGAGGAGGAGGAGGAGAAGCCAAATGGTGCGACAAATGTGACAAATGTAAGAAGAAGCACCATGGGAAATGTGGTGAAGAGGTCACATGTTTTAAATGTAGAAAGACTGGGCACTATGCCAATGAATGCACCCTCAATAAGAATGTATGTTATGGGTGTGGTGAGGAGGGGCACATTTCGAAGGACTGCCTAAAGAAGAAAGGGGAAGCAAGGCCCAATCTCCCACCAAAGCCAAAAGCCAGAGCCTTCCAAATGACACTTGAAGCTGCAAAGGAGGCAGTCGATGTCGCTTCAGGTACCTTTCTCGTAAACAAATTGTCTGCCCAAATTTTGTTTGATTTTGGAGCCAACTACTCCTTTATTTCGCATGAATTTGGTAGAAAACTAGCTTTGCCTGTGGATAGACTAGATAATGCTTTAATAGTCGAGGTTGCTAGTGGCAAGTTTATACCTGTTAGCCATCGCATGAAAAACATCTTCATAGACTTGAATGGGAATAAGTTCCACGAGGAATTATTGCCTATTGAGTTGAATGGCTTCGACATCGTGCTGGGGATGGATTGGCTTAGCGCCAATGATGCCGAAATATTGTGCAGGAAGAAGATAGTAAAAGTAAACCCGCCAGGGAAAGAGTCATTTATGGTGTATGGGGACAAATGCAGAGTGAGTTCTGGAATCATCTCCACAATGAAAGCAAGAAAGTGTTTGGCCAAGGGATGTACATCATATCTAGCATTTGTGATCGATGCTAAAAAGGAAAAGAAGGAGGTGTAGAAGATACCAGTGGTGTGTGACTTTTCGGAAGTCTTTCCCAAAGACCTTCCTGGATTACCCCCTGATAGACAAGTAGAGTTCCGAATAGACTTGTTTTCAGGAACCACTCTAATAGCAAAAGCACCATATCGATTAGCACCGACGGAGATGAAGGAGCTGATGACACAACTTTAAGAGTTATTGGACAAAGGTTTCATTAGACCTAGTTCATCGCCCTGGGGAGCTCCGATGTTATTCGTAAAGAAGAAGGATGGGAGCATGAGAATGTGTATAGATTACATAAAGCTGAACAAGGCAACAATAAAGAACAAGTACCCGTTGCCAAGGATAGATGACATGTTTGATCAGTAACAAGGTTTGAGTTATTTCTCAAAGATCGATCTTAGGTCAGGCTATCATCAGCTAAAGGTGAGAGAGCAGGATATTGAGAAGACTGCATTTAGAACAAGATATGGACGCTACGAGTTTTTGGTTATGTCATTTGGACTAACCAATGCTCCAGCAACATTCATGGATTTGATGAATAGGGTTTATAAACCATTCCTTAATAAATTCGTGATAGTGTTCATAGATGACATTCTGATTTACTCAAAAAGCCTGGAGGAGCATGGAAAACACTTGCGAGAAGTGTTAGAAGTATTGAAAAAAAGAGAAGTTGTATGCTAAGTTCTCCAAATGTGATTTTTGGATTCAAGAAATCCAATTCTTGGGTCATGTGGTCAACCAAGATGGAATAATGGTTGATCTAGCAAAGATTGAAGCTGTAATGAAGTGGGAACAACCGAAAAGTCCCACGGAGATCTGAAGCTTTTTGGGATTAGCTGGATATTACTGAAGGTTTATCCAAGGCTTTTCTTTGATCGCTACTCCATTGACAACTTTGACCCACAAACGAGCTACTTATACTTGGAGTGATAAGCATAAAGAAGCATTCGAGTTGCTAAAGAAGAAATTATGTGAAGCACCAATTCTTTCTTTGCCAAAAGGAGTTGAAGACTTCGCAGTTTATAGTGATGCATCTGGATTTGGTTTAGGTTGTGTTCTGACCCAACGGGATAAGGTGATAGCACATGCATCGAGACAACTGAAAGAGCACGAAAAGAACTACCCCACTCATGATTTGGAGTTGGCAGCGGTAGTATTCTCCCTAAAGATATGGAGGCATTATCTTTATGGCACAAAGTGCAAAATTTTTACTGATCATAAGAGTCTTTAATGTCTCTTTAATCAGAAAGAATTGAATACTGGGCAACGATGCTGGCTGGAATTACTCAAGGACTACGACTGTGAGATACTTTACCACCCCAGTAAAGCCAATGTTGTCGTTGATGCTCTCAGTCGGAAGGTAAACCTTGAAAAGAAAAGGCCAAGATTTTTGAGAATTGAAGTTGTATCAACAATTGTGGAGAGTATAAAGAAAGCTCGGGAAGAAGCTTCAGAGAAAAATGACCGAAAAGAAGAAGGTTTGGGCAAAACGTTAGTGTTCAGTATAAACAATCAAGGACTAAAGGTATTCCAAGATCGAATTTGGGTACATAAGACAGGAGGAATAAGAGATCTTCTTATGGAAGAAGATCACAAAACCATGTACTCGATTCATCCAGGTAGCACGAAAATGTATAGGGATCCGAAACCCTACTATTGGTGGCCGACGATGAAGCTCGATGTTGCAAAGTATGTGGCTGAGTGTGTGACATATGTGAGAGTTAAGGCACAACATCAGAAAGCATATGGGAGTTTAGAACCTTTACCTATACCCATGTGTAAATGGGAAGACATCACCATGGATTTTATGACTAAACTGCCTGGACAAAGAACAGTCACGACATGATTTTGGTGGTCGTTGATCGGTTTACGAAAAGTGTACACTTCATAGCAGCCAATGAGAAATAGTATATGGATAAACTTGCTAATGCTTACATGAAGGGGATAGTAAGACTTCACGGTGTGCCTTTAACTATTGTATTAGATCGTGATAGTCGTTTCACGTCGAGGTTTTTTTGAAAAGTCTACAAGATGAATTGGGTACGAAATTGTGTTTGAGTACAGCTCACCATCCGCAAACCGATGGTCAGAGCGAACAAACGATTCAAAAACTGGAGGATATGCTGAGAGCATGTACCCTGGAATTCCAAGGTAACTGGGATGAACATTTACCTTTGGTAGAATTTTCCTACAATAAAAGTTTCCACTCGAGCATCAAGATGACACCTTATCACGCTTTGTATGGACAGAAGTGTCGAACGCAGTCATGTTGGCTTGAAGCTAGAGAAAAGAAGTTTATGGGACCGGAGATAGTCCATCAGACTGCTGAAAAGTTGAAAGTGATTAGGGAAAGGATGTTAACAGCTCAGGATCATCAAAAGAGCTACGCTGACAAGAAAAGAAAACCAATAACATTCGAAGTTAGTGATTCGGTTTTGCTTAAAGTCTCACCGTGGAAGGGAGTTATAAGATTTGGTAAAAGGAGAAAGTTGAGTCCAAGGTTTATTGGACCGTTTAAAGTTCTTCAGAGGATTAGGAACCAAGCTTACAAGCTATAACTACCAGAAGAACTAGATGGTATTCATAACACTTTCCATGTGTGTTATTTGAGGAAGTTCACGGGAGATGTTCCCGACATAATTCCAATTTTTGAGTTAAGACTGGATGAAAGCAAGAGGTTAATCGAAGAACCAGAGGCAATCGTTGA
Organism: Lactuca sativa; assembly: GCF_002870075.4. NCBI lineage: Eukaryota > Viridiplantae > Streptophyta > Magnoliopsida > Asterales > Asteraceae > Lactuca > Lactuca sativa. Next base: position 133,024,976 of record NC_056627.2, on the reverse strand, counting down.
CCGTAAGACTAAAAAGTTGTGACGCAAGATGGTCGATTTAGTGCTTGTGCGTTGGAAACATACGAATGGGCCAAATCTCACATGGGAAACGAAGAGTGACATGATGAGTCACTATCCGCATCTGTTTGTTGATGTGTGATTCCGGGGATGGAATCATCCTAAGGGGGAGAGAATTGTAACGCCCGTGTTTCTGGGCTAAAGCATTAATGATAGTTTAATACTCTAGGTCAACCTTTGTAACTCATTTTGAAGTAATAAAAAGGAATTATGTGAATATTATGTGAATTATGTGCTTATTTGCTTAATTATTGTGATTTAATTAATTAATAATAAAAATAAGTGTTGAAAATAAATATTAGATAAAGCCGATATCTTTTAAGAAATTTGTAGTAGCCGAAACAAGGATTCCGGAGATATAAAGAACGCCGAAATCCGAGTTATAACGAAGAAGTTATGACCTGTCGAAGTTTCGCGACGGAACCGGCACGACACCGGGAAGCGTAAAAAGTGAATTTACGATAAAGTGCTTTTTAGCCTTAGCAATCTAAACGAAAGTTGTAGTGCTCGTTAAACCGAGAGCGTGTGTAAAAAGAACGCCCAAATCTGACTTCATATGAGGAAGTTATGATTTTTCTAAGTTTCAGCTTAGCAGTAAACAGCTAAAAACTCGAATTTTAGATCGAGTGATTTTTAGCCGACTGATATGTGTATTTTTATATATATTTTTATGCACTTTATCTTAATATTTTGGCCTTATTTATTCTATTTTAGAACTAAAAAGTACTCATAATGCTTTGAATTATGTTTTGCAGCTATTCGTTGTCAATAAAGCACAAAAGAAAAGACCGAAGCGGAAACCGGACTTAGGAGCTAAAAGAAATTAAATATGCTGAAGAAGTGGGTTACGCCCCACGTAAATTAATGGTACGCGCCGCGTACACGCTTGCACCGGATAGACTTGATCGCGTAATTATCTTGAGTACGCACCGCGTAATCCTAAGTACGCCCAGCGTACTTAGGTCGGCCACAAAGATTATAAAAGTCGATTTTCAGCTAACTAGGAGGGGGGATTCGACTTCTAACCTAATTTAGTCGACAATTAACTTCTGTTAAGCCTTTTTGAGGGTCTAGAAGGCGGCCGGAAGGCCGTTAAGCTAACGGGAGCGGAGATCGAAAGGATTGGAGAGCGGATACATGTCGGTAATCATATGGTTTGTTAACGTGACCATGTTTAGCATTCCATTGTGGTACTTTTCTGTATTTAGTTTCTGATTTGGGTGTAAAAACCTTTTACTTTGTGTTTATGATTGAATGAAGCTTTGATTATTAGACTAATTGCTATATTAAATAGTTTATTTGTGTTTAATTTATCTTGCCAAGCTTGTTAAAAGATCCTCATGTGTTAATGATGATTATTTTCTGTTAATTGTTAAGTGAATTAAGTTGTATGAACATCTGCTTGATTTGCTTGCCTCTTATGATTTTTGATGACCATTGAGATTATAAGACTAGAAATAACGAATGTGAAACTAGAATTAATTTGAGAATAAGTAAGTTAATGTGTGAGCCTTGTTTTATGACCATTAACAAGAGGTTAATTAAATGTCGAAATTGATTAACTATATTTACAAGTCTTGCTTGATACGAACTGAACACTAGGAAGCATGTTAGTTTAATCAACTGATCAGTGTTTGAATTGACTTGTTTGCTAAAGGATTAGTTATAGTGAATGCGAATCTAATCATTTTAGGAATCGGTGAACATGAATAAATGAATTTGTATGCAAATTGTCTATGTTTTAAAGGTATAATTTGTCTAAACCAAAGTACCTGAAGAGATTTGTTTTCCTGTTAGTTTATCGAGAGTAGTTAATTAATTGTTAGTTTGAGATTATTTTCTTTATTATTTTCATGTGACCTGTAACCTATAATCAAATATTTTAAATTAATCAACCGTTCCCTGTGATCGACACCCGACTTACCTAAACTATACTGTAATCTGACTAGGTACACTGCCTATAAGTGCATAGATAGTCTAAGTTTGTTAGGTTATAAATATTAAAATTAGTGGGTACTTTTGTGCACATCAAGTTTTTGGCGCCGTTGCCGGGGAACGGTTTGTCATTAATTTAGTTTATTTGATTATTCGTGATTTGTTTTTAGTTAGTTTTTATTTTTAGTTTGATTTTCGATGATATCATTTCACTTGTCGGGAAGGTTCTTGTTTTTTTTTTTTGCAGGAATTTGGGATTGTACACATTGCTTGATGTTACTTTTTGCATGGGTTTCGGGAATGAAAGCGATTAGGGAATTCTTGACCTGCTTAGCCTACTACTTTGTTGATCTGTCCAACTCAATCCATGAGGCGTAGTATAGCAAGGCGTATTGTGGTGGTTAAGTGGAAGACCGAGCTCTTGCTGTTCTTGACTAGTTAGGTCACTTCTTGTTCCGCTTTTAGTTAAATGTGCAAGGAAAACAAAGGAAATATTCTAACGGGTCCCGAAAGTGGGTGTTTTCGCAAACCAATTCTTGCATGCAAAGGTTTTTGATCAACCGTTGTCGTTTGATCTCGACAAAGATAAGTGGTTATGACGTCTCATATTTTTTTTATTTTTTATCACTCATCGTGAAGTCATCATTAGCTAAAGAAATTAAAAAAGAAAAAAATATATAGATTTTAAGTCCCTAGATTAAATGATTAAAAAGAAAAGGAAATTCAATTAAAAGAAAAAGGGAAATTTTCATTTAAACTTACGCCTTGCGTAAGTAGGATTACACCTTGCGTAATGTGCCCGGATCGCGAATGAACATTTCAGGGGGATGGGGTTACGCCCCGCGTAACATTGTGTTACGCCCCGCGTAAGGCAACGACCAGGTATATCTTTTGACCCTTTGACTGTTTTGTTATTCTTTTCAAAACCTCTTTCTCGCATACGCTGTGGACGGAAGAAGCCTCCAAAGATTCTCGATTTTTTTTGTGTTTCTTGTTAAATCCAACACACAAGTAAGCTTTTCGGTTACTCAATATCATGTATTTGTGTTTCAATCGGTGGAATAAGCTGCATTTAGCCTTTGTTCGAAATCTAGGGTTTATGAGGTTCTTGAATTAGGGCCGATTTCGCAAATGTATGAGTTGATTAGGGCTTGAATGGACCGATTTCGGTTAATACACTGAACCCTCGAACCTAATTTCGTCTTAATCCCGTCCCACACCATCGATTTGACCTCGGGGACGTACGCCAAGCGTACCCCTGTTGACTTCGAGTTCTTGACTGATTTCGAGTTCTTTGACTACTTATGCAGTTTCCCTGATTAAGTGGTTGTTAATTTTAAATAGTTACGAGATTATGGGAATGGATTTCTAAAGATGGTCACGTTTTTTGTTCTTACTGCATTTGGACCACGAAAATATTAACAGTCTGCTGCCCTGCTGTGTTTATTTTAAGTTGGGTTATGATTTTAGCACAAGTAAAGTAACCGGGACGTAGATCTGTGGAACCTGGACGTACGCCCAGCGTACGCTGGATGTACGCCTAGCGTAATGTCCCTATCCAGCTTCAATTTTGTTGGTTTAAAATTTATTAATGCTACCATATTTTGTTTGGTTTTGTGTTTTTGTTTAATATGTGCAGATTATGGCCCAAAGGACACAAAGAACCAACCCACCCGAGGATGTGACCGATCATCGCTTTTTACAATTTCCGCAAACGTTGAACGATGCTACCCGGGCGCGTTATGTTACCAATTTAAGCTTGCTTCTCACAAAGGAGATTGATATTGCACCCTCATTCGATTGGGAATTGGCTACCAGGACTGGACTTGCTGCATTGATCCAGGAATTTTTGCAATAAACACACTCGGACGCGAGTGGCGTGGATTTGTTTGTGTGTCAGGGATGGGCGCGGTTGTTTAGGATCCAGGAGCCTGTATATTGGGAGTTTTTGCTGGAGTTCTACGCTACAGTTTCCTATGATCCTAGGAAGGCACTCGATGACAGGACAACCTTTGCTTTCAGACTAGGGGGAGTGAGCCGGGAATGCAGCGTGATAGAGCTAGCTACTCGGGTTGGTATTTACACAACCGATGAGACGAGGAGTGTCCACTTCCCGACGTTCCTTGCTGACTGTCTCACGGACCGGCCAGAAGACTATAACGAGAACACTTTTTGGGCCGAGATTACGGGAGGAGTTTATACACCATCTACCGCTCGAGGGGGGATGATTCGGTCTACTACATATCGAATGTTGCACCGGTTGATTTCTATGTCTCTCACGCATCACAAGAATAGTGAGAGAGTGCCTTCGACGGACCTGTATTTCCTATGGGCACTAGTTACTCTAGGGAGGCACCTGAACCTTCCAGTTGCGTTAGCTGCATATTTGGGACGGAGGGCCAGGGGACTTCGGGGAGATAGCCCGATATGCGGAGGGCATTTTATCACGCGGTTAGCTCGATCATATCAGATGCTGACACGTGAGATCACGAGATCGATGGTGTTTCACGACATGAGGCCGATGAGTCTTCAGCTATTGGAGTCGATGCGTGTATTAGAGCGGGGTGGAGATGGTGTTTTGAGGGTTCGACCAGATGATGTGGCAGATGAGGAGGGTTCCGCCGAGCCACAACCGAGACGGGTCCAGCGGCGTCGACCTGCTCCTCGGGGAGCGCAGCAGGGACCTGAGCGAGAGATTGATATGCGCTACCTGGCTCAGGGCAGTGACCGCCTTAGCGATTATGTTGCACATGTGGACAGGCAACAACGGTGGTATGGGGATGCGTTGAACGCATTCTTTGCCCACCAGGGGTTTCAGTATTCGGTTCCCTTTCCACCACCATTCCAGTCACGATTTGATGGGGCCGGTACTTCTGGGACATAGCCATATGATGATGGAGATGATGAGTGATCCTTTTTATTTTTTTGTTTTATTTTTAGTTTAGTTTAGTTTTTTTTAGTATTTGGTATGTAATTAAACTTTAATTTAGTTTGTTTTACTTTTGTTTTCCATGATGATGCTCTTTGGTTGTTTAGATTTCTGCAGAATTTTCGCCCTTAGGAAGCTGGCAGTAAGTTCAGCAGCTAGGTCCGATTGTTGCTAGAGAGAGCCGTGTGTGAGTTGAAGATTATAGTCAAGACCCACAATTTGTCATAAGTGTGGGGTGCATATTTATTTCGTGAGCGATCGTTTTGCAGATTGGCATTTTCACAATGTTTTGACTCTTATGATATGGATGAGTAGTTCCCACACCATAGAGTTTTATTTCGACGCGAGAAGGAAGTATCGTCCCGGCTGCCACGACATGATTGACACTTTCCTATGTTATGGGGGATTTTCATCGCGAGAAGAGGATGTCATTCTTGACGAGACGACGTGGTCGACACTTTCCCACGTCATGGTTACTATACATTGCATTTAATTGCAATATTTTGCACCACATTTTCGAAGATAGCAGTCTTGATTTTATTTTTCGACAAATTCAGAAGCAGCAGTTCCAGTTTTCAGTCTTTCAGTGATATTTGAAGCAACTTGTAGCAGCCCCATTCGATCTCGCCACAACTACCCAGGGGAGTCTGTTCCTTTTTCTCCTTTTTATGTTCTTAATTTGTTTTAGCATACAATGAGGGCATTGTATGAAATAAGTGTGGGGTAGGAGGTCGGTAAAAGTAAATTAAAATTAAAAGAATAAATGAAATTGCTAGATTTGGAAAATTTAATAATTTTAAATTTTAAAAAAAAAACTTGAAATAATAGTTTAATTTAAAAAAAAATCTAGTGATAATTTAAATTTTTGCTAATATTGTATGAAATGATCCGATGAGAACTCAAATGTTTAGTTGAGCCAATATACGTTATAGTGCATTTATGGCCTCCCTTATTTTAGTGAAATCATGGAACAAAAACATAACCCCGCTTGGTTTGAGGGATGCAATATGTTTAGCAGCCTAAACCTGAAATGTATCCAGGAAAATTATTATCATTAACCAATAAAGGTTGAGGTTGAGCGCCTCTGCTTAAGCATGTAGGGATTTGAGTGAAAAAAAAGTGAGGTACATGTAATATGATTTAAAAAAAAAAGGAAAGATACCAAAGAAATCAAAAGAAAAAAAAAGTGAATTCAAAGAGATCGAGAAAAAAATCAAATGATAAGAAATGAAGAATTCCAAAAACTTTAGTATGGTATCATGAATTAGAAGTTATTTAGATTATGTATGTTTGGGTTGCTCAAATAAAAATACCTTGAGGTTAGGAGGTTTTCTGCGGATGGATTCGGAGGGTTGCATACAATGAGCATTGTTCGGAAAAAGTGGGCGAGTGTTTATGAAGATTGTGAGTATTTAAAATATGGGGGGGGGTACTTTAGGAAAAATTTTAGACACAAATGTATGCGTTGAGGTCTTGGCATAATGGCTGAGTTTTAAATGGATTGTTTAGTGCAATATTGGTAAAATAAAAGTAAATTTGCTTGGGGGCAAGCAAAGGCTAAGTGTGGGGTATTTTGATGTGTATTTTTATATATATTTTTATGCACTTTATCTTAATATTTTGGCCTTATTTATTCTATTTTAGAACTAAAAAGTACTCATAATGCTTTGAATTATGTTTTGCAACTATTCGTTGTCAATAAAGCACAAAAGAAAAGACCGAAGCGGAAATCGGACTTAGGAGCTAAAAGAAATTAAATATGCTGAAGAAGTGGGTTACGCCCCGCGTAAATTAATGGTACGCGCCGCGTACACGCTTGCAGCGGATAGACTTGATCGCATAATTATCTTGAGTACGCACCGCATAATCCTAAGTACGCCCAGCGTACTTAGGTCGGCCACAAAGATTATAAAAGTCGATTTTCAGCTAACTAGGAGGGGGATTCGACTTCTAACCTAATTTAGTCGAGAATTAACTTCTGTTAAGCCGTTTTGAGGGTCTAGAAGGCGGCCGGAAGGCCGTTAAGCTAACGGGAGCGGAGATCGGAAGGATTGGAGAGCGGATACATGTCGGGAATCATATGGTTTGTTAACGTGACCATGTTTAGCATTCCATTGTGGTACTTTTCTGTATTTAGTTTCTGATTTGGGTGTAAAAACCTTTTACTTTGTGTTTATGATTGAATGAAGCTTTGATTATTAGACTAATTGCTATATTAAATAGTTTATTTGTGTTTAATTTATCTTGCCAAGCTTGTTAAAAGATCCTCATGTGTTAATGATGATTATTTTCTGTTAATTGTTAAGTGAATTAAGTTGTATGAACATCTGCTTGATTTGCTTGCCTCTTATGATTTTTGATGACCATTGAGATTATAAGACTAGAAATAACGAATGTGAAACTAGAATTAATTTGAGAATAAGTAAGTTAATGTGTGAGCCTTGTTTGATGACCATTAACAAGAGGTTAATTAAATGTCGAAATTGATTAACTATATTTACAAGTCTTGCTTGATACGAACTGAACACTAGGAAGCATGTTAGTTTAATCAACTGATCAGTGTTTGAGTTGACTTGTTTGCTAAAGGATTAGTTATAGTGAATGCGAATCTAATCATTTTAGGAATCGGTGAACATGAATAAATGAATTTGTATGCAATTGTCTATGTTTTAAAGGTATAATTTGTCTAAACCAAAGTACCTGAAGAGATTTGCTTTCCTGTTAGTTTATCGAGAGTAGTTAATTAATTGTTAGTTTGAGATTATTTTCTTTATTATTTTCATGTGACCTGTAACCTATAATCAAATATTTTAAATTAATCAACCGTTCCCTGTGATCGACACCCGACTTACCTAAACTATACTGTAATCTGACTAGGTACACTGCCTATAAGTGCATAGATAGTCTAAGTTTGTTAGGTTATAAATATTAAAATTAGTGGGTACTTTTGTGCACATCACCGACACAACCTAAACGAGAATCGAAGGTCTCGTCAATAGTAGTACAACGGTAAAAAGACAGACGAAAACAGACGTCGGATGAAAAAGTTTTGAATTTTTAACGGATTTTCCTGTCCCGGTCTGTTAAAAATAATAATATTAAAAATAAATTCATAATTAGCCGACGGAGTCTAAACGAAAGTTGTAGAGCATAATTTTGACCTACGCATGCATATAAAGAACGTCGAAAACGGAGCATGTATGCGAAAGTTATGGATTTTAGAAGTTTTGGCTCAAAAATCGAGAAAAACACAAAATCCAAGAAATTTCGCATGGTCCGAAATAGGCCACGTCACCCTCGCCTGGCTACTGGCTGTGTGTCCAAAGCAGCTCTGTCATCCGAGTCGTGGCGCGTCCGAGGAGTGACACATGTCGCATTCTTCTGAGTCCAAGCTTTGGTCCAATAGTTGTCCGACGCGTGCCCCTTCGTGTCCGGGTCTCGCACGAGCCACCTCCGAGCCTCGCAGCACGGCCTTCGCATCTGCTGCCGCGTGTTTGCTTCTCAGCCCTCGGATCCGAAGCCTCCCCCTATAAATAGAAGGCTGCGAGCCTTCCCGAGTAACTTTGGAAAATTGCCATTTTTCACCCCTTTATCAATATTTTTATCATTTTGACCTCCCCCGAAGCCCTGGTATCATTTCCAACACCCGAAACACGCCCCGAAGTGCCCGAAGACCCGGAAAATTTTATCTTTTCGGTTTTGAAGCTCCAACCTCGCAGAGCACGGTTTTTCATTAAAATCCCTGATTTTATTAGAAACGGTCATTTTAAGAAACGAAGTGTTGCCCGATTATAGTCTTATCAAGTGAGTGTATAGTCACTTTTAATCTTACACATAAATATGAAGTATTTTTAATAAAATACGTGCTATGTGTATATATATTGTTTGTTTATTTGAGATGGATGTTGAATGGATGTTTATACATGTTTTAAACTGTATATATATTTTTATCTACAAATATGTTGGGTAAAACATGGGTAGATGAAATAGTTGATGTGTGTTAAAATGATGAGAGGCCTCGATGTTGTTGATGTTCCAGTCATCTAGCGGAGTATGGAAGACGACCACAGACTCTTCTAGACAGTTCAGTGGAACGTTAGAAGGCTCACAACCTGTATGTGTTTGTGGACTTGATGTTCACCGGTGTACTCCATCCCCCTCATGGTTGACTTACGGATATATATGGCTGAGGAATCCACTTAGCAGTAAAGTCCATCCCGATGATAAATCCTTAGACTAGGTTCCTTGTATAGGTGTTTAGGGACGTAAAGTGAGGATAACAGGAATGGGTAATCAGGGTTATTGTTGGTTGATGAAATTAATAAATTTATTTTTGGTCGATGAAATTAATAAATTTATTATTATTTATGGGTTGAAAACCCTATATGCTCACCAGGCTCCCAAGCCTGATCCACTCAGCTTTCTATTTACAGGTAGTGGACCCAAAGCATAATTTAGATGATGATGAGGGATTTTTAGATTATAGGCCAGTAGTTGTAAATAATTGTTGTAAGGCTTCTATTGTACTGTTTTTGTTTTTGGTCTGTACTCGAACATGACATCCTGAGGTTTTGATATATAATAAAAAATACATTTCCTTAAGAAATGCTTTGATAAAATTTTTATCATATTTTGTTTTGGGAACAAATTCGGCAACACTTTTAATCAAAGGATTACTCTGATTTTGTTATAAAAAGCATAAACTAAATCGGTCTTTTCTGGCCGTGAAATTGGGGATGTCACAGATTGAAGAAGTTGTGTGATTGATTTAAGGAGACAAGGGCAAAGCTTGTCATTTGGGGCGGACTGAAGGCCAACACTCGGTCAGAAGGTTTTGAGATGAGGACCGAATCATCACATTTATTTGTACCGAATCTGAAGATAAACAACCCAAATCAAACAGATCAAATTCTGACTGAGGACTGAGTCCTTCTAACTGGGTTAGCATCAATATAAAACAGCCCCTTAGGAAGACTTAAATTGGCAAATGACAAAAATTATGGCCCAAAGTCATGTCAAGCAAAAATAATAACAATTGTGTTAAATGTGATAAGCACATAAAAATAAGCAAGTCAGATTTTTTTTAAGTTAATGAATGGAAGTTTAAATAATTAAAAACATATTATATGTGACCCGACTCATATGTAGGAAGCGTACATAAAAATAAACACGAAAACGTAAAAAAGAAAATTACGTCAAAAAATCGACGAACTCGAATTTATACCGACACGTACATAAAAAAGCAAGTAATTTTTTTAAAATCAACGAAAGAAAGTTCTAAATTTATGTCGAAACGTTGACCACCTCTAATTTATACCGATACATACGAAATTTTACAGAGTCGGATGGGTGACAACTATAGGAAATCAAATTGTATATATTACGAGAGATAAAACAAAAGTTTAGAAAATGAAAGGGTGAAGTTGATATGTAACATCCCGAAATCCAGGTAAAGCTACTTTATCCTTCCATTTTGTCAAGTTGTCAAAAGTGGTCCCTTGAAAGTTCTTGTAGCAAATGAGTACGTTGGGTGTACTGGGGAGTATGCTGAGCGTACCCATGCGCTTAATTTGGACACGGACTCACCTGGGTACGCTGGGCGTACCTAGGGTTAAGATGGGCATAATGGGTCCAGACGCAAACCCTAATATTTGACTTGTGCACTATATAATGGATGCTAAGGCTCATTTCTCAGCCTCCATATCAGTGAGTGAAACCCTAAGAGAGCCTCCCAATCGTCCTTAGCTTGAGAGTGATTGTTTTGGAGCTAAAAGTGCCTTGATGTGTTAGTGAAGAAGACGGAGAGGAGCTTGTTGAGGCTAGAGCTTGAAGTGCAAGTTTGGATCTGAGATCTATAGTGGAAGGAGCTGCATTTGGAGGTATAAAGTTCAAAACTTTCCTCCTTATTTGGTTAGATGATTGCATGGACCATTTCTAGGGTTAAAAGTCCCAAAGGTGGAGACTTTATGAGTGTAATGTACTCCATGGACCTAGATCTGTCCCATTTCAGTGATATTTGTGTTATAGATCCATAAAGTTGCCATCTTGGTCGTTGTTATAAGGTCATGCTTGAGTTATGAGCTTTCTAGAGTTGGGAAATGGAATGTTATGGGTGTTAGTGACTTGTCCAGCCATGCAAAGGCTTAAACTCACCAACTTTATGGATTAAGAAGGTTAGAAATGGTCAGATCTAGAAGTTGGACGTGGGTCTGAACTGATTAAGACCCCAAAATGCTTAGAGTCTGAAACTGGGAGTTACGCGGGGCGTAAACCCAGTACGCGCGGCGTAAGGGGTCGTGCACCCCATTTTCTATGAAGACACCGGCTACGTCCAGCGTACATGTGTGGTACGCGCAGCGTAACCCGGGGAGTTGACTTTTGTTGACTTCTAGGGTTTGGTCAACTTTAGAGTCTTTGAGCCATGGGAAGTGTAAAATGGTCTTTTACCATTCTGAGAGTACTAAGAGAGGGAATAGCCTAGCCTTAAGGGATGTATTGATTTAGAGTGTTTATTTCATATGATTAGGCAGAGGCTAGATCGGATTTTTCAGAGTTGAGATTTTACCGAGTTACCTGAGGTGAGTCTTCTCATTATACTTTACCTAGAGTGGTAATCAGAGTTATGTGACAGAGTATTTTGTATGCTTTTGCATGATGTGATTTCTATGTGATTTATGTCATGTATGTGCCAGAGTTTTCAGAGTTAGGACCGGAAGGTCCACAGAGTTAGGGCCAGAGGGCCCAAAGTTATGGGACTGGAGGGTCCCACTGAGACACATTGACCAGAGGGTCAAACAGAGTTATAGCCTCGAGTGGCTAATATGTTTTGTGTGTGGTATTTTGGGGAACTCGCTAAGCAATTATGCTTACAGTGTTGTGTTATGTGTTTCAGGTACCAGTAAGGATCGCGGGAAGGCGCCGGTTTGATCAGTACATACTCGAGGAGCATTTACATATTTTGATCTTGGGATGTGATGTTATGAATTGATTATGTGATACAATGATGTTTTTATGAAAATTATGAATGGAAAGGTGTTTTATAAATGTGAAAAATTAATTAAAAATTTGGGTATTACAAGTTGTATCAGAGCCTTGGTTTGAGGGATTTGGGTGCACCTTCGGGCGTATCTGAACTCAAACTGAGGATTTGAGAGATTTTCAAAATAAAATTCACAAAAATTTCTCAAGAGTAAAAGTTTTTTTAAGAGCAGAGCAGAGCAGTGTGTACAATCAACCATCGCCCGAACGGTGATTTCCCAAAATACCCTTACATTATGATTTATGCGATATGTTATGATATGATATGCATGCTAGAGTAGGCTAGGTATTCTTATTAGGGCTAGAGTGGCCTGAATTGTGATGCCTTAGCTTAGGGATTTTGCTGCTAGGAGATGCTTGAGAGTGAATAGATGGCAGCGAGGAGCTTATGAGAGATCTGCTAGAGGGTAGACTGTGTATAGAGAGAGTAGAGTACATGGGAATTGGGATCCTAGGAGGAGGACTTGGGATGAATACTGATGCGGTGTGGACGGTAGTATTGGGCCTGTACTACCGAAGGCACCGGATCAGTGCGCAGCCCATGTAAGAATCCTTAGGGTACCAGGGATCAAGTAGGATTAGGATATCGAGTGTGTGTACGCTCGAGCAAGTTTTTGATATCTTGTGTTGTATTTCAGAGAGAGACATCATGGTTGGGACACGCCACAGGACAGGGACTAGCGAGGGGGGTGTGAGCGATGAGGAGCTCCGCCAGATGATTCATGATGAGGTGGCTGCTGCCATCCGCGCTGATATTCCAGAGATGTTCGGGTCTATCAAGACCACATTGATTGAGACTTTTGATGATAGGTATGCTGCTCTTACTGATGTTGTTGTTGCTGCAGCCACTGCAGCCGTTGCTGTTGCCAGGCCGCAGGGGGGTGACGCGTTGCTGTACCGAGAGTTCAGCAACACGAAGCCACCAGAGTTTGATGGGACTCTGGATCCGATAGTTGCGATGAGGTGGATCTCTAACATTGAGGGGTGCTTCTACACATGTTCATGTCCGGAGCATCTGAGAGTTTGGTTCGCGCTGAACCAGCTTTGCTTGGGGGCGAAGGACTGGTGGAAGTTTGTGACAGCGCACTATTCTTTTGTAGAGCTTGCTGCGGTGACCTGGGAGAGGTTCACCACTATGTTTCGTGATGAGTATGTTCCCCTAGTGGAAAGGGAGCATTTGGCCCAAGAGTTCTTGACCCTCAAGTAGGGTACTGAGTCTGTTACTGTGATCACCAGGATGTTCCATGAGAGGGCAATGTTCTGCCCTGAGCATGTATCTACCGAGCAGGCACGTATGAGTCGGTATTTGAGTATTCTGAGGAGGGACATACGAGAGTTTGTGGCGAACTCATCGTACCGAACATTTTCCGAGCTTCAGGCAAATGCTCGGAAGAGGGAGATAGAGCTGGAGACTCAGGTTAGGGAGGAGGCGGAGTCTCAAGGGAGGGATCGGCGACCGGCACAGTCCCAGTCGACTACCAAGCGGGCTAAGCCCGCCGATTCGAGATCAGGGAACCAGAAGGGCCGCACTTGTGGCTAGTGCGGCAAGAGTCATGAGGGAGTGTGCGGAGCAGGGTCTTGCTACAAGTGTGGCAAGGAGGGGCATATGGCCAAGGATTGCCCCAAGGGATTTGCAGTCTGTTTTCACTGCAACCAGATCGGACACCGGAAGGCCGAGTGTCCGCAGTTGCGGGGGTCAGCACAGTGCATCACAGGGATCTGCCCCTGCTTTCGTTCGAGTTACAAAGAGTCGGCCAGTGAAGGCTGAGGCACCGAAGGCTCGCGGGAGAGCCTTCCAGTTGACAGCGGAGGAGGTCCGCGTTGCACCTGATGTTGTGGCTGGTATGTATTCTTCCATCTGTTTATTTTGAGTTGTGATGTTATGCTTATATTATGATATGCATAGGTACATTTCTTGTGTGTTCTGTACTTGCTTTGGTGTTATTTGACTCGGGTGCGAGTCAGTCTTTTGTGTCGTTATCCTTTAGTCAGCACGTCGAGAGGCGTTAAGTCGACCTTTGCGAGTTTTCATAGCTGACGAGAGAGCAATGTATGCCATGGATGTGATTCGAGGATGTGTAATCGAGATTTTCGGCGTGGAGTTTTCGATTGATTTGGTTCCAATTGCTATGGGTGATGTCTGTGTCACTGTAGGCATGGACTGGTTGAGCAGATTTGGATGCGAGCGACAGTTGGTGACCATACGAGACCTTAGTGGGGGAGTTCTTACGGTTTATGGTGAGGGTATCCGATCTGGGCCAGCATTTTGTTCAACCACAAGAGCGAGGCAGAGTCTACAGCAGGGCTGTAGTGGGTTTATGGCTTATGTGATGGATACGAGGGTAGGTGCAGAGAGATCTAGGTCGGTCGATGAGGTCTCGATAGTGCGTGAGTTCCCAGATGTTTTTCCCGAGGAGTTACGGGGTGTGCCTCCCGAGAGGCAGGTGGAGTTCCGTATCGATTTGATTCCGGGGGCAGCACCTATCGCCAAGGCGCCTTATAGCCTTGCACCTCCAAAGATGCAGGAGTTATCCTCACAGCTCCAGGAGCTGCTCGGAAAGGGGTATATACGGCCAAGTAGCACGCCGTGGGGAGCGCCGATCCTTTTTGTCAAGAAAAACGATGGTTCACACCGGATGTGCATTGATTATCGGGAGTTGAACAAGCTGACAGTCAAGAACCGTTACCCCTTACCGAGGATCGACGATTTGTTCGATCAGTTGCATGGAGCGTCTCCAAGATGAGTTCGTGGTGATGCCTTTCGGACTCACCAATGCACCGACGACATTCATGGATCTCATGAACAGGGTGTGCAGGCCGATGTTGGATCGTTCGGTGATCGTGTTCATTGATGATATATTGGTGTATTCGAGGTCCAGAGAGCAGCATGAGGAACATTTGAGGAAGATCCTCGGAGTTCTAAGATCGGAGAGGCTTTACGCCAAATTCTCCAAGTGTGATTTCTGGTTACGGGAGGTCCAGTTTCTTGGACACCTCGTCAACCAGAATGGGATATTGGTCAATCCGGCCAAGATTGAGGCGTCGATGAGTTGGGAGGTGCCGAGATCCCCTTCAGAGATCAGGAGTTTCCTGGGGTTGGCCGGATATTATCGGAGATTCATTTAGGATTTCTCTAGGATTGTTGTTCCTCTCTCCAGGCTGACCCACAAGGGCGTGGCTTTCAGTTGGGGCCCGAAGCAGCAGGCCTCATTCGAGACACTTCGCCAAAGATTGTGCGAAGCCCCAGTGTTGGCCCTTCCAGAGGGAATGGAGGACTTTGTGGTATATTGTGACGCGTCAATATTGGGACTGGGTGCGGTGCTGATGCAGAGAGGGCATGTGATAGCATACGCATTGAGACAACTGAAGCCTCATGAGACGAGGTATCCTACTCATGATCTGGATTTGGGGGCTGTGGTGTTCGCCCTCAAGATTTGGTGTCACTATTTGTATGGGGTTCGGTGTACCATATACACGGACCACAAGAGCTTGATGTATCTGATGGATCAGCCCAACCTGAACATGCATCAGAGGAGATGGTTGGACGTGGTAAAGGATTATGAGTGTGAGATCCTGTACCACCCGGGCAAAGCTAACATTGTAGCCGATGCCTTGAGTCGCAGGGCAGAGAGTGCCCCTTTGCGAGATGTTTGTATGAGGTTGACAGTGACGACTCCGGTGTTGGACACCATTCGGGAGGCCCAGGTGGAGGCCATGAGACCGGAGAACCGTAAGCGAGAGCGGGTGATTGGTCAGATATCAGAGTTCGTTGCCAATAGCTGGGGGCTTATGACCTTCCAGGGCCGGATTTGGGTGCCATTTGAGGGTGGGGCACGTGCCATTTTGACGGAGGAGGCCTACAGGTCGAGGTTTTTGATCCATCCCGGGGCCACTAGGATGTATTTGGACCAGAAGAGAGATTATTGGTGGCCCTGTATGAAGAGGGATGCGGTGTGGTTTGTAGAGAGGTGCTTGACCTGTCGTAGGGTTAAGGCCGAACACCAGTGTCCACATGGTAAGTTGTAGCCGCTTGAGGTTCCCCAGTGGAAGTGGGAACATATTTTCATGGATTTTATCACCAAATTGTCAAGGATTGAGAGAGGCGTCGATGCAATTTGGGTGATCGTCGACCGACTGACAAAGAGCGCTCATTTTCTTGCTATCAGTGAGAGCTCTTCCGCAGAGAGGCTGGTAGAGGTGTATGTGAGAGAGGTGGTATCGCGACATGGTGTGCCGATATCGATTGTGTCAGATCAAGATGTGCGTTTCACTTCTAGGTTCATGAAGAAGTTCCATGAGGAGTTGGGTACTAGGCTACATTTCAGTACCGCTTACCACCCGCAGACGGACGGATAGAGTGAGCGGACGATTCAGACGCTCAAGGACATGCTTCGGGCATGTGTGTTGGACTTCGGAGGGAGTTGGGACACGTATCTGCCTTTGGCTGAGTTTTCCTATAACAACAGCCACCATTCGAGCATTGGTATGCCTCCCTTTGAGTTGTTGTATGGGAGGAGGTGTCGGACTCCCATCTGTTGGGCAGAAGTAGGGCAGAGAGTGAGGGGTAGCACTGAGATAGTGCTTCGGACGATAGAGAAGATACAACAGGTTACACAGAGGTTGCTGACGGCCCAGAGTCGCCAGAAGAGTTATGTGGATAGGCGTCGATCCGAGCTCGAGTTTCAGGTTGGTGATTTCATACTCCTGAAAGTGTCGCCTTGGAAAGTAGTGATCCGATTCAGGAAAAAGGGCAATTTGGGGCCCCGGTACATTAGACCGTTTAGGGTGATCACGAGGGTGGGTAGGGTAGCATATCGTTTGGAGTTACCTGCGGAGTTGAGCCAGATTCATGATACCTTCCAAGTGTCTCGGCTGAGGAAGTGTATAGCCGACGAGTCGGCAGTGGTACCATTGGAGGATATCCAGGTGGACGTGGGTCTGAATTATGTTGAGAGACCGATCGCGATCTTGGACCGGAAGGTCAAGGTCTGAGGAACAAGGAGGTGCCACTGGTGATGGGTTTTGAGCATTCTAACACTTCCTAAGTGTACATGCAACCCTAATAACCTTGGATCTATGTTTGTCTAATTATCATGCAAAGTTGAATTCCAAGGTTATATTCCTATCTAGCATACATGGGGAACAATTTTTAACCTGAATGAAAGATAGAATAACTTACCTTCTTGTTGCTTATAATCCTTGAAACCTTGTGAGCCTAGCACCCCAAGCGTGATGCCTCAAATTCTTCACACAACACCAAAATGCAAAGGAGTAAACTTTGAAAGAATCTTACACTTGCAAAAATTGGCCTAACCCTCACTTGTTCATGTGTAGTCGCTTTTGGTGGAGAATGGGTTCCTTATATAGTGTTGACACATCTAGGGTTACACCATGTAAACCCTGATGTGTCATGACTCTTCATTTCCATGACCCATGGGTTTGTAACTCCCATGGAGCATCCTATGGGTTTAACCCAACTTGACAATCCATGGAGCCTCTTAGCCCACTATACAAGTTATGGATGATTTACATAATCAACCCATATATTTAATTAGTTATCTTTTGATCACTTAATTAATTCCAAATTAATTCTTGATCAATACTAATTAAATAATACTATTAATATATTAGAACTTATAATATATTAATAAACCACAAGTTTTATTTCTCTCATTTAGTCTATCCAATTGCATGGTGCCATGCAACCCAAATGGACCATGTCGGGTCGGGTCAAGTACATACCAGAAATAGTTATGGACTTAGACACCTTATCCAACAGTCTCCCACTTGGATAAGTCTAATAACTATAACTGCAAGTATGACTTTAGGAACCGATCAGAAATCGTAGCTCTTTCAAGGTCTCTCGGAACTGAGAAGATGAAGATACGCCATTTAAGATAAGAGATCATATAATCCTCTGTTCTAGATATCAGCCATACAAATACATGGAACAATGTCTTACTTATTGTCCAGCAGTTTGTTTCCTGATTTCCGATTTGTTTGATAAAGAACTTAATTGAACACATCAACTTAGTTCTGACCGGGCCGGGTACATAGGTCAAAACAAAATCATCGAGGGGCCCAGATATCAGCTTCTAATCCAAGAAGGAACAGATAAACTTTGACTCATATGTTTGTTTTACTACTCATTGAATTATACACAAAAGCACGTTTTATAACATCGAGTTACCAATGCGTTGACGTATAATCAATGCATAACCAACTCATAAGTAAGAAATCATATCTCTAGGTTTGAAGACTTATATGTAACGCCCGAGTTTCAGGGCTAATCATTTTTTTCAATGTAATAGTCTAGGTCAACTCTTGTAACTCTTTTTGAAGTAATAAAGATGAAATATTTGAGTATTATGTGAATTATGTGTGTTATTGTGCTTATTATTTAATTATAAATGTATAATTAATAAAGAATAAAAATAAGCGTTAAAATTAAAGTGTGAGATAAACCCGATATCTCTACATAAAGTTGTAGTGGTCGAAAAAAGGATTCCGGGCATATAAGGAACGCCGAAATCCGAGTTATAACGAAGAAGTTATGACCCGTTGAAGTTTCGCGACAGAACCGGGACGATACCGGGAAGTGTAAATAGTGAATTTACGATAGAGCGAGATTTAGCCTTGGCGCTCTAAACGAAAGTCGCAGAATATGTTAAACTAAGAACATCGATAAAAAGAACGCCCAAATCTGACTTCGTATGAGGAAGTTATGATTTTTCTAAGATTTAGCATAGCAGTGCACAACCCGAAATCTGAATTTTAGATCGGTCGATTTTTAGCCAACGGGATCTAAATGAAAGTTGTAGTACTCGTAAATACCAACGCGTGGATATAAAGAACGTCGATAATAGAGCTCGTATGCGAAAGATATGGACGAAGCTTAGTCCCTACTTTTCGAGCGCGGCGAATTCGATACAGTTTTGTAAATCCGAGATAGAATGAGAATTAGCCAACGAGGTCTAAATGAGAGTTGAAGATCTCATTAATAGGAACTCAACGGTAAAAAGACAGACAAAAACGGAACTCGTATGCGAAAGTTATGGACGAAGCTTAATCTTTACTTTTCGAGCGCGGCGAATTCGATACAGTTTTGTAAATCCGAGATAGAATGAGAATTAGCTAACGAGGTCTAAATGAAAGTTGAAGATCTCATTAATAGGAACTCAACAGTAAAAAGATAGACAAAAACGGAGCTCGTATGCAAAAGTTACGGACGAAGCTTGGAGACTACTTTACTATACACTTCCTATAAATAAGAGATGAACTCTTCATTATTTCCTCACACCTTCAAACCTTTCTTTCTCTCTCTAACTTCTCTCTAACCTCCCTAAACCCCTCCCAAGTCTAGGGAACCTCCCTATCACGAGAAGAAAGCCCCGGAGCGCCCGACGGCTCCGAGAAGAAAAGCTTTCGGCTCGGAAACACTGCTCCAGCGAAGCCCGGTTTTTAATAAAAAACCCATTGTAAGTGAGTTACGCCTATAATATATTTAATATAGCTCTTATTTAATTATAGTAACATTATTTGGACCTTAAAATAATTATTTGGGCTATTATTATGAGTTATATTGAGTGTTATTTAACGCTTATATAATAGTAATAATAGCTAGACTATTAATTAGTCGCGATTAACGTTAAAACTAAACTCTAGTGGTATTAATACAAGCTTTTGGTCAAGGAAAAAATTGTTTTACGAAGTAACGAAGAGCTGTCCGAATGCCGAGTCACCACCTTACCAGGTGAGTGCATAGTTACTTTCAGCTTACACATAGATATGAAGTATTTTATAAATTACGTGCTATGTGTGCATATTATCTGAATACTTGCTATCTATGTTGGATGAACATTGTTATACATGTTTTCAATGATTTAAACTGTATATGTATTTTATATCTACGAAAATGTTGGGGTAAAACATGGGTAGATGTAATAGGTGATGTGTGATAAAATGATGAGAGGCCTCGATGTTGATGTTGTTGATTCTGTCATCTAGCGGAGTATGGATGACGACCACAGACTCTTCTAGACAGTCCAGTGGAACACTAGCAGGCTCGCAACCTGTAGGTGTTTGTGAACGATGTGTTCACCGGTGTACTCCATCCCCCACATGGTTGCCTTTAGGACATTTATTGCCGAGGAATCCCCTTAGCAGTAGTGTCCGTCCCGATGATGATCCTTAGGCTAGGTCCCTTATGATAGGTGTTTAGGGACATAAAGTGAGGATAACGGGAACGGGTAATCGGGTTATTGTTGATTGATGAAATTAATAAACTTATTTATTGTGGGTTGAAAACCCTATGTGCTCACCAGGCTCCCAAGCCTGACCCACTCAGTTTCTTGTATTACAGGTAGTGGCGCATGAGCATAGGTGTGATGTTTTGGACGAGGGATTACGGATATAGGCCTGTAGATATGAAATAATGTAGTAAGGCTTATATTGTACTGTTTATGCTTTTGATCTGTACGAACATGACATCCCAAGTCTTTTAATGAAATACATTTCTATGGAAATGCTTTTGATAAATCTTTATCATATTTTTGTTTTGGGACAAATTCCGCAACACTTTCATTTAAAATGTAACTCTGATTTTTAAACAAAGCATAAACAAACCGGTCTTTTCTGGCCGTGATTTTGGGGATGTCACATTATATGATATTACCGTCTCACGATCACTCGAGATAAATTCCATGAAGTGATTCCAGTGAGCTTGGGTTGAGTCCAATGCTCAGACTTATGAGCACTCATGATTGTTGTAGCCATGTCCAACACCTTAGACCTCTGTAACCAATCATGACAGTCTTGATTCATACTTACTTCCGACATATGACCAACTGTGGAGGTTCGAATAATATGGTATACCAAACATAATTATTCTGGAAGTGAAAACATGCAAAAGAAATATAGTAAACGATCGACAAGAGATAACAGCACTTTACTCATAAATAAAACACATTTTATTCATCATCTAATGTCAATTACACTTTACAAATTTCAAGGTTATCTAACTACTAATTCTAATATCATCCTTCAGCCCTATGCTCCGAGCATGCTGGAGATGCTTAACCCGAGTCAGTCCCTTCGTGAGGGGATCTGCTGGATTCTCATCCGATGATACCCTCTTCGCCATGAGGAGTCCTTCTTCTATTCGATGTCTGATGAAATGGTATTTTCTGTCGATGTGTCTGGATCTCCCGTGATCCCTTGGTTCCTTGGCTAAGGCAACAACACTTTCACTATCATGGAAAATTTCCATTGGCTCTTTAATAGTTGGTACAACTCCAAGGTCTCCAATGAAGTTCTTCAGCCATATCGCCTCCTTTGCTGCCTCGCTTGCTGCTATATACTCTGATTCACAAGTTGAATCAGCCACTGTCTCTTGCTTGGAACTCTTCCAAGAAATTGCTCCTCCGTTTAAGGTAAAGACCCAGCCTGACTGGAGAGCGGAAATTATCCCTATCAATCTGGAAGCTAGCATCACCATACCCTACAACTCTCAAGTCATCGCTCCCACCGAGGGTAAGGACCCAATCCTTAGTCCTCCATAGGTACTTGAGGATATTCTTTACCGCAGTCCAGTGTGCCTTGCCAGGGTTCCCCTGATACCTACTAACCATGCTCAAGGCAAAGGCTACATCAGGTCGAGTACACGTCATAGCATACATGATTGATCCTACAGCCGAAGCATAAGGTATTTGACTCATTTCTGCTATCTCAGCCTCAGTACTAGGGCTTTGTGTCTTACTCAATCTGGCATTACTCTGGATGGGTAACTCTCCTTTCTTGGAGTCCTGCATGCCGAATCTCTTCAGCACCTTATCCAAGTAGGTACTCTGACTAAGTCCAATTAGTCTTTTACTCCGGTCTCTCAAGATCCTTACCCCTAGAATATAGGCAGCTTCTCTTAGGTCCTTCATAGCGAAACACTTCCCAAGCCAGGACTTAACTTCCTGCAAAGTTGGGATGTCATTTCCTATGAGTAGTATGTCGTCCACATACAATACCAAAAAGCTAACTATACTCCCACTAGCCTTGACATAGACACAATATTCATCTTCACTCCTAGAAAAGCCAAATTCTTTGACTTTCTCATCAAAGAAAAGATTCCATCTGCGAGGTGCTTGTTTTAACCCATAAATGGATTTCTCAAGCTTACACACTCTATTAGGGTACTCTGTATTGACAAAACCCTCTGGCTGACTCATGTAAACATCCTCAGCCAACTTTCCATTAAGGAAAGCGGTTTTGACATCCATTTGCCATATTTCATAGTCATGAAATGCGGATATGGCTAACAGAACCCTAATAGACTTAATCTTGGACACTGGAGAAAAGGTCTCATCATAATCAACTCCCGGAGTTTGTGAGAAACCCTTTGCAACCAGTCATGCCTTATAAGTGTGTACCTTACCATCCATGTCGGTCTTTTTCTTGAAGATCCATTTGCACCCTACAATCTTACGACCTGGTACATTCTCAACCAAGTTCCAAACTTGATTGTCATACATGGACTGTATCTCACTGTCCATTGCCTCTTTCCACTTGGCTGAGTCAGGGCATTCCATGGCTTCCACGTAACTATTAGGTTCATCTAGACCTATCTGTGTCTCATCACTGATAAGTGTATCACCTTCCACAATAATATGGAATCCATAGTAATGCTCAGGTGCATTCCTAACCCTTGTGGAACGCCTTAGAGGTACAGATTCGTCAATTGGCTCAACAAGAGTTTCCTCCTCAAGTTGAGTGCTAGGGTTCGAAGTTCCTTCACCACTTGAATCTTGAATTTCTTCAAGGTCAACTTGCCTCCCACTGTTTCCTTGGCTTATGAACTCTCTTTCACGAAAGACAGCCTTCCTAGCTACAAAGACCACATTCTCACTAGGTGTGTAGAAAAGGTAACCAAAGGATTTCTGAGGGTAGCCGATTAAAATACACCTCTCACTTCGAGGTTCGAGCTTATCATGAGTCTTGCGCCTCACGAAAGCCTCGTAACCCCAAATCTTGATGTGGTCTAGTTTGGGTACTTTACCAGTCCACATCTCATGAGGAGTTTTGGCAACTTTCTTTGTAGGGAACTAGATTAAGGATATGGGCGGCAGTCTCTAAGGCATACCCCCAAAATGAGATTGGTAGCGAAGCTCGACTCATCATGGAATGAACCATATCCAACAAGGTTCGATTACGCCTCTCAGCCACACCATTCAACTGCGGTGTCATGGGAGGTGTCAATTGTGAGACAATCCCACATTCCCTAAGATAGTCGAGGAACTCTGAACTAAGATACTCACCACCTTGATCGAATCGAAGCATCTTAATGTTCCTGCCCAATTGATTCTCGACTTCCTGTTTAAACTCTTTAAACGTTTCAAAATTCTCTAACTTATGCTTGATTAAGTAGACATATCCATATCTACTGTAATCATCAGTGAAAGTCAAATAATAACGATTAGCATCCCTTGTGGCATGTTTGAAGGGTCCATACACATCCGTGTGTACGAGATCTAACAAACCTTCACCCCTCTCAAAAGTACCAGTGAAGGGTGACTTTGTCATTTTTCCAAGTAAGCATGATTCGCAACTATCATCTGACTTTAGGTCAAATGATTCCAAGACTCCATCCTTTTGGAGTTGGCCTATGTGTTTCTTGCTTATATGTCCAAGACGACAATGCCATAATGATGCTTTATCCAAGTTATTATCATTAACATAATCAATACACAATACATTATTTCCTAAGTTATCAACCACAGATACAGTTTCATACACTTGGCAATTCCATATAATCGACAAAGCTCACTGTCATATAACATGGCTATTCAACTTGGGAAACTACTTACTTGGCTCGGCTGATCACGGGCGTTGCACTTTCCTCTTTTTGGCTTAAAAATCCTTTTTAAGTTTCTTTTGAAAACATTTTACCACTTCCTTAGTTTGAGTCCCGACACACCCGAGAATGTGTCCGAATCCCTCAAACCAAGGCTCTGATACCAACTTGTAACGACCCAATTTTTACCAAGAAATTTTTCATTTTTAATTAATCAAACAATTCCCATAATCCATAAATTTTCAAACCATTTGTTTTCCAATTCACAATTATTACAAATTCATTGTACTTTTGAAACATCAGAGGGTCCCAATACACAAAAAGAGAGGTAGAGTGCACGCCACGTTATCACGCCTTGCCTTTGCCCTTAGGCTCTGAAGTACCTGAAACAATCAACAACCTGTAAGCGAAATGATTAATGAGTTTCCCAAAGCATACCACATACACACAAACCACATATCATATATCCTGTTAGCTATAAAAGCTACACACATATCACGTAAGCCATGCATACATGAAACCTGCCATGGGCTACCCCACATTGTCTTTTCCTAGGACTGCCATGGGCTCCCCCACATAGCCTTACATCCGATGCCATGGGCTACCCTATATGGTCTTCACCTAGGACTGCCATGGGCTACCCCACATGGTCTTGCATCCAATGCCACGGGCTCCCCCCGGGGTCCTTATACAACCATGTAATCACAAAACACAGAATGTCTAACACATATATCGTAATCACATAATGGGCCGGCCTTGGTGCCTTAGACCCATAGGTATGGTGAGAAGACTCACCTATCACGAATGCTGAACTGACACTTTGCGACCAAATATACCCCACGGGCTGCTCCACACAACTGCCTAAAAAGTGTCATACAATATCCAGTCATTTCCCCAAAGTCCATCCTGGTCAACTACAGCCAGGGTCAAGTCAACAGTCCATGTTGACCCTAACTCGCCGAGTACAACTAGTGACTCGCCGAGTTTCCTGGAATAACATCTACTCGCCGAGTCATCGAGGTGACTCGTCGAGTTCATATGGTCTTGATTGATAATATAAGGTCATTCGTCGAGTTCCCTTGCTTGACACTCGACACGTCTACGAACATCCAACAATTTGGGGGAAATTTTACTCGACTCGCCGAGTTGTTCCTTCAACTCGTCGAGTTCTAGGTAATCTTCATCCGGCTCGCTGAGTTGTTCATCCAACTCGTCGAGTTCATGGCAATATTCACCGGGCTCGCCGAGTTGTTCATCCTACTCGTCGAGTCCATGCCTGCCTTCATATGACTCGCCGAGTTCCCCCTGAGAATCGTCGAGTCCTAACAGATCTCAAGCCATACAGACTCTTTTGAGCCATGCAATGCTTCCAAACTATAGATCTAGGCTCCTGAGGCATGCTTTCCACGTAAAGTTGCAAACTTTACATGCATGCAAGGCTTTAAGGCCCTAAAATAGCAAATCTAAGCTTGGAATGGAGTCATATACTTGAGGGGAGGCACATGCTAAGCTCAACTGATAACTTTATGCATCTCAAGGCCAAAAGGAATTTAGATATGAAGTTACAACTTCAGATCTTGGCTTAAACACAAAATCCCTTTCTTAGAACCCATGCACAAGAGGGTTTTGGGTGGAAATGAGCAAAGAGACAGCTTAATACCTTCAGAAAGTGCTCCACAGAAGTAGATCTTGAATCCCCACGAGTCCTTTGCTTATTCTAGCTTGATTCCTCAAGTGCTTCCTTCACCAAATCCCTCCTTCAAGCTTTAAATCACCAAGAAACACACTCACACTCAAAACAAGGTTTTTGGGAGGTAAAGAGCTGTAAAGGGGAGGCCAAGGGAGGCTAATGACCCTTTAAATAGGGTGCAAGGCCCTGAAATCTAGGGTTTCATCTACCAACATCTACTCGTCGAGTACCATAATGGACTCGGCGAGTATATCATTAAACTTCGCGGACAACCCGCTACTACTCGACGAGTAGGGAGGCCAACTTGCCGAGTAGGCTCTCAAAAGTCCAAACCAAAATATCATTATTAATACCTGAGGATCAGGGTGTTACAACTCTCCTCCACTAGAATTAGGCTTTGTCATTGAAGCCTGCTGGTCCAAACAACTCCAGATAGAAACCTCGCATTTCATCTGTCGATTCCCAGGTCCATTCAGACCCCTTTCGGTGCTGCCATTGCACCTTTACCAACCTCACTTCTTTATTACGGAGCTTCTTCGTCTTCCTGTCTAGGATCGCAACTAGTTTCTCGACATAATTCAGACTCCCATCCAACTAAATGTCGTCCAAGGATATGACTGAAGACTCGTCGGCAACACACTTCCGGAGCTGAGACACGTGGAAGGTGTTGTGAATCCGACTAAGCTCCTCCGAGAGCTCTAAACGATATGCCACCTTGCCCACCCGGGCTATGATCCTGAATGAACCTATGAACTGAGGTCCTAATTTGCCCCTCTTGCAGAACTGGATAATCCCTTTCCATGGTGACACCTTCATTAAGACAAAGTCTCCTTCCTTAAATTCGAGGTCTGTCCGCCGTCGGTCCACATAACTCTTCTGGCGACTCTGTGCGACTCGAAATCGGTCATGCACCTGCTGAATCAGTCCGGTGGTCTCAAGTACCACCTCTGTGCTCCCCAAAACTCGATGTCCAATCTCATCCCAGCATACTAGGGTCCTCCACCTCCGTCCATATAACATCTCAAATGGTGCTCGGTCGATACTGGCATGATAACTGTTATTGTACGAAAACTCTGCCAGTGGAAGGTATGTATCCCAAATCCCTCCGAAATCCAGCACACATGCCCGCAACATATCCTCCAGTGTCTGGATCGTCCTCTCACTTTGGCCGTCGGTCTGGGGGTGATATGCCGTACTAAAATGCAGCTGAGTACCCAGCTCCTCGTGGAACTTCTTCCAAAACCAGTAAATCGAACATCCCTATCTGAAACCATTGATACCGGCACTCCGTGCCTAGCCACCACCTCTCGAACATAAATGTCTGCCAACTTCTCTGCATATATACTCTCGGAGATCGGAATGAAGTGAGCACTCTTTGTCAATCTATCCATGATCACCCATATGGCATCTACTCCCCTCGCTGACCGCGGTAACTTCGTGATGAAGTCCATAGTGATCTCTTCCCACTTCCACATGGGAATGGGTAGTGGCTAAACCTTACCATGAGGTCGCTGGTGCTCGGCCTTGACCTTCCTGCAGGTCAAGCATCGCTCCACATACCTGGCGATCTCCCGCTTCATGCAGGGCCACCAATAGCTCAACCTCAAATCCCTATATATTTTTGTTGCACCTGGGTGTATAGAAAATTTGGACTTATGCGCCTCCTCTAACAATCTCTGCCTCACTCCCCCTGTCATCGGCACCCATACCCGGTCGCACTGCGTCAACAAGCCACGACTATCCTTAACAAACAAAGGATATTGCCCCCGAATTCTTTCCAATTTCTAGTTCTCTTTCTTCACCCCCTCGATCTGAGCCTCTCGAATCATGTCTATCAAGGGTGGACTTACCGTCACCCTAATACAAATAACCCTGATTGGCGACCCCGTCGCTTTGCGACTCAACGCATCGGCCACCACATTAGCCTTCCCTGGATGGTATAGAATCTCGCAGTCATAGTCCTTTAGCACGTCCAACCATCTCCTCTGTCGCATATTCAGGTTCTGCTGGTCCATCAAATATTTCAGACTCTTGTGATCGGTATACACAACGAATTTCACCCCATATAAATAGTGCCTCCAAATCTTGAGGGCAAACACCATTGTCCCCAACTCCAGGTCATGCGTGGGGTAATTTGCCTCGTGAGGCTTCAACTGCCTCGAGGCGTATGCGATCATGCGTCCCCACTGCATCAGTACCGCACCCAGTCCTGAAATCGATGCATCACAATATACCATGAAATCGTCCAATCCCTCGGGCAATACTAGGATCGGAGCCTCACATAACCTCTGCCTCAGGGTCTCAAAAGCCCTCTATTGATTCTCACTCCATCGAAAAGCCACATTCTTCTTGGTCAAACGAGTCAATGGCACCACAGTCTTGGAGAAATCTTGGATAAATCTCCGATAATAACCCACTAAGCCCAAGAAACTACGGATCTCCGAGGGATTCCACAGTACTTCCCATCGCATCACAGCCTCCACTTTCGCTGGATTAACCGAAATACCTTCTTTATTGATGACATGACCCAAAAATTGTACTTCCCACAACCAAAAGTCACACTTGGAGAACTTCGCATACAGTTTCTCCGTCCTCAAGGTCTCCAGCACCTCTCTCAAATGCTGCTCATGTTGTTCCCTGGTCTTGGAGTAGACTAGGATATCATCAATAAAAATGATCACCGACTGATCCAACATCGGCCTGCACACCCGGTTCATGAGATCCATGAACGCTACCGGAGCATTGGTGAGCCCGAATGGCATCACCGCGAACTCGTAATGCCCATAACGAGTCCTGAAAGTTGTCTTCGTTATATCCTCATCCCGAATCCTCATCTGATGATACCCTGAACGAAGATCAATCTTAGAGAACCACGATGCTCCCTGAAGCTGATCAAACAGGTCGTCAATCCTAGGCAAAGGATAACAGTTCTTCACCGTCAGCTTATTCGGCTCTTTGTAATCGATGCACATCCTGTGCGACCCGTCCTTCTTTTTCACGAAAAGGATCAGAGCTCCCCATGGAGAACTAATCGGACGGATGAACCCTCGGTCTAGTAGATCCTGAAGCTGTGCAGATAATTCTTGCATCTCAGGTGGCGCCAACCGATGTGGTGCCTTTGCTACTGAGGTGGCACCGGGTACTAGGTCAATACGAAACTCCACCTGCCTCTCCGGAGGCACTCCGGGTAATTCTTCGGGAAAAACGTCCCAAAAATCCCGCACCACTGGTACACTAGCGATATCCTTCACTACCTCTAATCGCGTATTCGAAACATAGGTCAAAAATCCCATGCAGCCCTGTTGCAGAAACCTCCTCGCCCTCGCGGCTGAACAGAGGGTCGGACATTGCGTGGTCCTCTCGCCGTGGATAACCAGTTCTCCCCCCCCCCCTTGGGGTTCGAACCCGGACTAGCTACCGCTCACAATTGATCACGACCCCATTGCCCCCCAGCCAGTCCATCCCAATAATCATTTTCAATCCTCGCAATGGTATGGGAACCAAATCAACGCAAAACCTTTCGCCGTGCACATTCAGGACGCAGTCCTGACACACCCTCGCAGCACTCACAGTGCGATCATCTGCAATCTCCACCTCGAGCGGGGTATCCAGAGTCCCCGGTGCGTCTCGGAATTTCTTGCTAAGCGCAAGAGACACAAAAGATCGGGTAGCCCCCGAATCGAATAAGACATGGGCCGTCATACCATTGACCAGAAAGGTCCCTATACAACGCATAATAAGCATACATACAATCATTTACCATAAAAGAGACAGAAGATGATGAACACATACCAGCCACAACGTCTGGTGCGGCCCGAGCCTCCTCGGTAATCTGCTGGAATGCGCGGCTCTTCACCGCTGGAGCTTCCTCCTTAGGGCGGCCATCAGTAATCCTCATAGTGGCGGGCGCGGGCACTGTCATAGATCCTCCTCCTCCTCCTCCTCCTTGCAACCTTGTAAAATTGGCCTTTTATGGCCTGTTTGGTTGCAGTGAAAACATATAAAGCCCTTCTTGGGGCAATCCTTACTCAAGTGACCCTGCTGGCCACATGAGTAGCATCCCGGCATCCCGACTGTCTGACAAGCCCCACTATGAAATCTCCCGCACTTGGCGCACCGGCCCCGGCCCTGTTGGCCCTTACTCGAAGGATCAGAGGTCTTAGGCTTCTTAGCCTGAGCCCCCGCTACTTGAACCTGCTCAGTCTTCCGCTTCGTGCGGGACTCCAACTCCATCTCCCACTCACGGGCCTTAACAACCATTTCATTCAGGGTTTTGCACCCTATAAAGCTCACAAACTCCCGTATATCCTCTCTCAACATAGAGTGATATCGGGTCCTCCTTATGTCCTCATCTACCGCATACTGAGGGATCAACAAAGCTCGCTCTCGAAACTTAGCGGTGATCTCCAACACAGTCTCAGTAGTCTGCTGTAAATCATGAAACTCCCTCACCATCCGTTGCACCTCAATAGGTGGTGCAAACTCCTAACCGAATCATCGTACAAACTCGGCCCACGACATGTCAGCCACACCGGCTGCTCCCACCTGACTAATAATCTCGCCCCACCAATCTCGGGCCCTGTCCCTCAGCATACAGGAAGCAAATCCAACCTTTTCCTCCTCCGGGCAAGAATTCGTGCGCTAGGCATTCTCAATGTCTGCCACCCATCGTCTGCTCACAATGGGATCCCTGACCCCAGAAAACTCCGGAGCTCCGCATGCCTTGAACTCCCTAAACAAGGGGGTTCGAGCTCCACCCTGGCCCGCAGAAATATCGACCCTGAATGCTCAAAGTCTCTCCTCCATGATCTCCATCATACCCTCCTTGACCGTCCCAAAGATGACTGGGGTAGCGTCAAGGATGCCCCTCGTAACCTCGGCCGCAATCAGCTCACGCAGCCTCTCATCAATACCATCAGTAGAGCCGCCCGACCCGGCCTCGGATCCCGATCCCGATCCCGATCCCGGTCCCGATCCCAATTGCGTAACCACCATGCTGGACTGTCATTTTACAAAACATAATGATCAGGATACCCATAACGAGGTTACTTCCATACCGTTTTCCTTTTAAATTCCCAGGTAGAACATGGGTTTGGGTACGAGTCTGTGCTTCCAGTAGTACAGGCCCAATACTACCTTCCGCACCTACTCGCACCTTACCCCGCTTCTTTACCTGGTACCTCCAAATCTATCCACACAAATCATGACTCACAACTCGCGTATGATGTCAAACCTGGACACCCTATGGTTGACCTACTCATAACAATCAAACCAATCACTATAGTTTGCTTTTAGGCATGCAAATTATACACAGAAAAGATCAAATAGGCTAAATCAATCATTCTGAGGCTATCAGCTCCTAACCGTATATAATTTTAAAAACATACACTTGGCAATTCCATATAATCGACAAAGCTCAATATCATATAACATGGCTATTCAACTTGGGAAACTACTTACTTGGCTCGGCTGATCACGCGCGTTGCACTTTCCTCTTTTTGGCTTAAAAATCCTTTTTAAGTTTCTTTTGAAAACATTTTACCACTTCCTTAGTTTGAGTCCCGACACACCCGAGAATGTGTCCGAATCCCTCAAACCAAGGCTCTGATACCAACTTGTAACGACCCAATTTTTACCAAGAAATTTTTCATTTTTAATTAATCAAACAATTCCCATAATCCATAAATTTCCAAACCATTTGTTTTCCAATTCACAATTATTACAAATTCATTGTACTTTTGAAACATCAGAGGGTCCCAAGACACAAAAAGAGAGGTAGAGTGCACGCCACGTCATCACGCCTTGCCTTTGCCCTTAGGCTCTGAAGTACCTGAAACAATCAACAAACTATAAGCGAAATGCTTAGTGAGTTTCCCAAAGCATACCACATACACAGAAACCACATATCATATATCCTGTTAGCTATAAAAGCTACACACATATCACGTAAGCCATGCATACATGAAACCTGCCATGGGCTACCCCACATGGTCTTTTCCTAGGACTTCCTTGGGCTCCCCTACATGGCCTTACATCCGATGCCATGGGCTACCCTATATGGTCTTTACCTAGGACAGCTATGGGCTACCCCACATGGTCTTGCATCCAATGCCACGGGCTCCCCCCGGGGTCGTCATACAACCATGCAATCACAAAACACAGAATGTCTAACACATATATCGTAATCACATAATGGGCTGGACTTGGTGCCTTAGACCCATAGGTATGGTGAGAAGACTCACCTGTCACGAATGTTGAACTGACACTTTGTGACCAAATATACCCCACGGGCTGCTCCACGCAACTGCCTAAAAAGTGTCATACAATATCCATTCATTTCGCCAAAGTCCATCCTGGTCAACTACAGCCAGGGTCAAGTCAACAGTCCATGTTGACCCTAACTCGCCGAGTACAACTAGTGACTCGCCGAGTTTCCCGGAATAACATCTACTCGCCGAGTCATCGAGGTGACTCGTCGATTTCATACGGTCTTGATTGATAATCTAAGGTCATTCGTCGAGTTCCCTTGCTTGACACTCGACACTTCTACGAACATTCAACAATTTGGGGGAAATTTTACTTGACTCGCCGAGTTGTTCCTTCAACTCGTCGAGTTCTAGGTAATCTTCATCTGGCTCGCCAAGTTGTTCATCCAACTCTTCGAGTTTATAGCAATATTCATCGGGCTCGCCGAGTTGTTCATCCTACTCGTCGAGTCCATGCCTGCCTTCATATGACTTGCCGAGTTCCCCCCTGAGACTCGCCGAGTTCCCCCCTAAGACTCGCCGAGTTCTAACAGATCTCAAGCCATACATACTCTTTTGAGCCATGCAATGCTTCCAAACTATAGATCTAGGCTCCTGAGGCATGCTTTCCACATAAAGTTGCAAAGTTTACGTGCATGCAAGGCTTTAAGGCCCTAAAATAGCAAATCTAAGCTTGGAATGGAGTCATACACTTGAGGGGAGGCACATGCTAAGCTCAACTGATAACTTTATGCATCTCAAGGCTAAAAGGAGTTCAAATCTGAAGTTACAACTTCAGATCTTGGCTTAAACACAAAAGCCCTTTCTTAGAACCCATGTACAAGAGGGTTTTGGGTGGAAATGAGCCAAGAGACAACTTAATACCTTCAGAAAGTGCTCCATAGAAGTAGATCTTGAATCCCCACGAGTCCTTTGCTTCTTCTAGCTTGATTCCTCAAGTGATTCCTTCACCAAATCCCTCCTTTAAGCTTTAAATCACAAAGAAACACACTCACACTCAAAACAGGGTTTTTGGGAGGTAAAGAGCTGTAAAGGGGAGGCCAAGGGAGGCTAATGACCCTTTAAATAGGGTGCAAGGCCCCCGAAATCTAGGGTTTCATCTACCAGCATCTACTCGTCGAGTACCATAATGGACTCGACGAGTAGTTCATTAAACTTCACGGACAACCCGCTACTACTCGACGAGTAGGGAAGCCAAATCGCCGAATAGGCTCTTAAAATTCCAAACCAAAAAATCATTATTAATACCTAAGGATCAGGTTGTTATAGATTTCTTGTAGCAAATGAGTACGCTGGGCGTATTGGGGAGTACGCTGCGCGTACTCATGCGCTTAGTTTGGACTCGGACTCGCTTGGGTACGCTGGGCGTAATGCGTCCAGGCGCAAACCCTAATATTTGACTTGTGCACTATATAATGGATGCTAAGGCTCATTTCTCAGCCTCCATATCAGTGAGTGAAACCCTAAGAGAGCCTCCCAATCGTCCTTAGCTTGAGAGTGAGTGTTTTGGAGCTAAAAGTGCCTTGATGTGTTAGTGAAGAAGACGGAGAGGAGCTTGTGGAGGCTAGAGCTTGAAGTGCAAGTTTGGATCTGAGATCTATAGTGGAAGGAGCTGCATTTGGAGGTATAAAGTTCAAAACTTTCCTCCTTATTTGGTTAGATGATTGCATGGACCATTTCTAGGGTTAAAAGTCCCAAAGGTGGAGACTTTATGAGTGTAATGTACTCCATGGACCTAGATCTGTCCCATTTCAGTGATATTTGTGTTATAGATCCATAAAGTTGCCATCTTGGTCGTTGTTATAAGGTCATGCTTGAGTTATGAGCTTTCTAGAGTTGGGAAATGTTATGTTATGGGTGTTAGTGACTTGTCCAGCCATGCAAACGCTTAAACTCACCAACTTTATGGATTAAAAGGGTTAGAAATGGTCAGATCTAGAAGTTGGACGTGGGTCTTAACTGATTAAGACCCCAAAATGCTTAGAGTCTGAAACTGGGAGTTAAGCGGGGCGTAATCCCAGTACGCACGGCGTAAGGGGTCGTGCACCCCGTTTTCTGTGAAGACACCGGGTACGTCCAGCGTACATGTGTGGTACGCACAGTGTAACCCGGGGAGTTGACTTTTGTTGACTTTTAGGGTTTGGTAAACTTTAGAGTCTTTGAGCCATGGGAGGGGTAAAATGGTCTTTTACCCTTCTGAGAGTACTAAGAGAGGGAATAGCCTAGCCTTAAGGGATGTATTGATTTAGAGTGTTTATTTCATATGATTAGGTGGAGGCTAGATCGGATTTTTTAGAGTTGAGATTTTACCGAGTTGCCTGAGGTGAGTCTTCTCACTATACTTTACCTAGAGTGGTAATCAGAGTTATGTGACAGAATATTTTGTATGCTTTTGTATGATGTGATTTCTATGTGATTTATGCCATGTATGTGCCAGAGTTTTCAAAGTTAGGACTGGAAGGTCCACAGAGTTAGGGCCAGAGGGCCCACAGAGTTATGGGACTGGAGGGTCCCACTGAGACACATTGACCAGAGGGTCAAACAGAGTTATAGCCTCGAGTGGCTAATATGTGTTGTGTGTGGTATTTTGGGGAACTCGCTAAACAATTATGCTTACAGTGTTGTGTTATGTGTTTCAGGTACCAGTGAGGATCGCGGGAAGGCGCCGGTTTGATCAGTACACACTCGAGGAGCATTTACATATTTTGATTTTGGGATGTGATGTTATGAATTGATTATGTGATACAATGATGTTTTTATGACAATTATGAACGAAAATGTGTTTTATAAATGTGAAAAATTATTTAAAAATTTGGGTGTTACATGATATTTTTCAAAGTTCAAACACGGGGTGAAAATGATATTTTAAAAAGTAGAGGATTGAAAATGTATTTTACAAAGTATAAACTTAGACGAACTTGAATTATACCGTTACATACATAAAAAACAAGTAATTTTTTTTAAATCAATGAACAAAGTTTTAAATTTATGCCAAAACATTGACCATCTCTAATTTATACCGATGCATACAAATTTTAGAAAGTCGAAAGGATGGTAACTTTAGAAAAATCAGATTGTATATATTACGAGACATAAAACAAAAAATTAGAAAATAAAAGGGTGAAATTGATATTTTTTAAAGTTCAAATAGATGATAAAATGATATTTTAGAATGTAGAGGTTGAAATCTGTTATTTTACAAAGTATAAGAATGATGGTAATAGAAAATTAGAGATAGACTTAAATTGCTAAAAGCTATAAATTGAAAATCAAATAAACGGAGGACTCAAAATGTAAAATAAAATAAACTAAAAAAAGAAAAGAAGCGGAAAAAAAGGGGGGTACGGACGTTACTATTTAGAAAGTAGAATAGATATAATTTTAGAAAAATACCTACAACATTTTTTGATGTTGGCTTTTAAAATATAGAAATAAAAAATTGAATTTTCGGGTAGAGACATGGATTTCACGGAGATAAGCTATGAGGGCTCTGCGGAATCCACTGTAGCTCCGAGGAATGGCAGAATCGTAAATACAACAAGGTATTAGAAAAAAAAATTAAACGCCTCAAGATCCATTCCGCGGAGCTACCTCCGAGGAATGAACTCATTCCGCAGAGGTAGCTCCGATCTTTAGAATCTTTTTTTTCCACGTCGATTTTTCGGGGTTTATACTCATTCTCCAACTAATTATTTTCAAGAAAAGATTATGACAGTATGAATTTTTCTTGAAAATGTTTGGAATGAATGTGAGGTGGAAAAAAATTAATATTTTAATAGGAGATCTTTACATATGAATCCTACTGCATAGGCAAGATCTCACTCTTAGTGCTGGGGGCGGGTTCACGCTGTTCATTACTTAGGTGATGTTGACTAAAAGAATCATTTGAGGTGAATTTTTTTAAGATCCATTACTCGGAGCTATCTCCGCGGAATGAGTTCATTCCTCGGAGGTTGCTCCGCGGAATGAATCTTAAGTTTTTTTTAATACTTTGATTTATTTACGATTTTGTCATTCTACGGAGTTACAGTGGATTTCGTGGAGCCCTCAGAGCTTACCTCCGTGGAATCCATGTCTATACCCAAAAATCCAATTTTTTGTGTCTATATTTTGGAATTCAACCCCAAAAAATGTCTATAGCCGGTATTTTGCCTGATAAAATAAAAAATTTAGGAAAATAATAAAAACACAAAAATATGGATAAGTTAGTGCTTTTACAAATAATTAATATTTTTAATGGAGTTATCCCCATTTTTACAATTAAAAAAAATAACAAAGCCCACTGATTTAATGGAAAAGAACTTGGACCAAAATTGTAATTCTTTGTATAACACATTAACCATTTATAAAGATTTTTGTATGGTTAGACACTTAGATTTTCTTGCTCATAATTTAGCATTTCAAGTTTAATACTTATTATGTGTTAAAAAAAAAACTTGGACCAAAATCGTAATTCTTTTTATAATTACATAGCTATATTTGAAATATAATACTTATCTATCTATCTTACTTAATAATTAAAAATAATTTGTGTTATATGTCATTTTTCTAAAGTATTATTTTAAAATTTTATCTTTTATTCTCATGCTGACATTTGACAGCCCTTATATATTTTTCTTTATTAATTCAGTTTTTTTAAATTCAAATAAACCAAGTTATAAAATAATAAAAAAGAATATTACATTTTATGGATATAAAATATGTTATCACATATATAAACGAAATACATATTATTATTATAATGGATATTGTTTTGTTTTTTAAACAATAAAATTAAACATAATAAAAATATAATGGAAGACTAACGATTATCTATTGATAAGATAAAATTGCAAAAATAAATTTATATAATTATCATTCTCATCTTTGAAGTCTATTTTTTACGGCATAATTTCGAATAGGGTGCAGGTAATTCCTTTCTTCCCCCTTTGCATCTTTTATCCCATCCCCTGTATATTGATTGGACGTTTTGTTATATATATATATATATATATATATATATATATATATATATATATATATATATATATATATATATATATATATATATATATATATATATATATATATATATATATATATATATATATATATATATGGAGATAAAGAATATACATTACAGTGTCACCTAAGGTTAGGTACTAAATTTATAAAATATGTTATTTTAACTTAGTAAATATACCCGATATTGTTTTCACTTGGTAAATATATCATCCTCGATAACATTTCTTTCCTCTATTATCGTTTTTTCATCCTTATTTTATTTCCTCCATTATCGTTTATTATTTCACATCAGTGAACATTACTTTTTTCCACTGTTACAAAGATCTAAGACTATCAATATTCTTGCTTCCTTATCAAAACTATTGCGTCAATCTTGAATCTACATCTTCAATTTTTAATCGTGAATCTCCTAACCGCAATCTATATATATAGTAAAACAACGTATTTTCATGAGGTGTAGTACCTAAGCTTAGGTGAGCCTGTAATGTATACTCACTTTTCCATATATATATATATATATATATATATATATATATATATATATATATATATATATATATATATATATATATATATATATATATATATATATATATATATATATATATAATAAAAATAATTTGTGTCAAATGTCATTTTTCTAGAGTATTAGTTCTAAATTTTATCTTTTATTATTATGTTAATACGTGGTAGCCTCATATATTTTTTTCTCTATTAATTATTTTTTTTTAAATTCAAATAAATCAATATATGTAACGCCTGGTTCCCAGTAAATTTCCTAAATTCTAAGTATTTAATTATTTTGCTTTGTGGCTTATTACGCAGGGCGTACCTTGTCGAAGCTTGGACACGAGGTTTTCCCCCTAGTATGTTGGACGTACTTGAGTCGGGGGTAAATCCTAAAATTTAGGGTTTGGACCCTATTAAAGCACCTTATAACCTCAAGGTCATTTCTATTGTCACCCTCCTTCGTCCCAAAGCAGTTCCCAAGAAACCCTAGCCCTTTTTAGAGAGTATTGAGCATTTTGTGTGTTTTGGTGTGTTTTTGGTACATCCTGAAAAAAGAAGAATCGTTTGGAGAAGCACTTGTTGATTTGAAGCTTATAGATCTAGACCTTACTCACCGTGACCATCCTTCTTTGGTGTGTTTTTAGTTTAGCGTTTTTTGGTGTATTTTGGTCCCTTGGGTTGATTCATGTGAGTATAAGTTACTCTAGAAGCTTAGGATAGTAGATCTTTATGTTTTTGAGGTCTCTAATGCATACAAATAATATCTTGATGGATTTAGCTCAACCATACATGAGTTGATGGTCATAATATGAAGTTAGAATGTTAAAAATGGGTGTTGGGACTCTTTGATCCATGCAAAGGCATTAAGTTGTGAATTTATCATTAAGACGTTTCCCAAACGCAAGATCTGTGATTTGGATGTTTGGACTTAAAGCATTAAGTGCTTAATGTGGATTTTTTCCATCAGGGGAACGCATGGCATACATATGTGTACGCTCAGCATAACACGTTCATCACCCGTTCTTTCCCCTTGATGTTAAGGTCTGTACTCAGTGCGTAATGGTGGTACGCATGGCGTACTCACCATAAGTCCTTTTGGGCCATTTATGAGCCTTTGGTTTTAGGGCCATTCTTGGGCTTTGGATCTTTAAGGGCTTGGGCCATTGATTAGACGGGTCACTTGATAGAATGGTAAAATGGTCTTTTACCCTTAGCATGTTAGATGATAATTTGGGCCACTTATTAAAGGTTATTACCCTGATTATTTATTAGGGGGAGTCATTGTAGCAGTAGCCTATATGTGTGATTGTTCATCATTTGGTTGAGGTGAGTCTTCTCACCGTGTTTTGGCAGGTCAAAGGAACCAATACCAGTCCATTGATTATTGTTATTAGAATGCTAGTTTTCTGTGTGACTCTTGCATGTATTATATGTGTCTGTATGTATACTGGGCGGGGCCTAATGCCAGGTGAGGCATGATAAGTGTGTTGTGCGGGGCCCATCACATGTTACAGACATATCTAGATCTATATTGGGCGGGGTCCAATGTCGGGCGAGGCCCATTGTGTGTATGGTATGTGGTATTTTGGGGAAACTCACTAAGCTATGTGCATATGGTTTAAGTTTATGTTTTAGGTAATTCCATGTAACATCCTGACTCCCAGGTATTTGTTTAAAACTTTTATATTCATATTTCTGGACCTACTCGACGAGTTGGTTGCTCCAACTCGTCGTGTAAATGCTGATAAAGCCGCGCGAATTCTAGAACCTACTCGAAGAATTGGAGGACCCAACTCGACAAGTAGAGGTTGTTCATGAAAACCCTAATTTTTAGGGTTTGCACCTAATTTGAAGGACCTTAAGTCCTTTCCCCCAGCCACCCTTGCCACTTTCACGTCCAGAGAGAAACCCTAATCGAGCTAGCCCTATTTTGAGTGTGTGTGAGGCTAAAATTGTGTGTTTGGTGCATTTCTTGAAGAGGCTTGAAGGTTTAGAGGCTTGGAACGAGAAGAAGCTTATAGGTCCAGTATCTACATCGTGTTGACATCCAGTTGGAGGTAAAAATTCCTTACCTTGGCTTTCCATTTCTTAGATCTCTTCGTATGTTAGTATATGGGCATTTTTGGTGCAAAATGGGGTCATTCTTGGGTTTGAGCTTGTCACGAGAACATGGTCTAAGATCCGGACTCCTCTAGGCCCTCATGAACATTAAGTTCTCGACTTTATCTAGCCCTAGCCATTTTCCATGTCCTAAACCTCTTCCGAAGGCTAGTTGAAACATCCCAAAAA
The DNA here is from genome assembly GCF_002870075.4 of Lactuca sativa. Classification (NCBI taxonomy): domain Eukaryota; kingdom Viridiplantae; phylum Streptophyta; class Magnoliopsida; order Asterales; family Asteraceae; genus Lactuca; species Lactuca sativa. Next base: position 132,985,419 of record NC_056627.2, on the reverse strand, counting down.
TACAGGCCAAAAAAAAATCATTTTTAAGTACGTCATTATAAACCAACAGTGTAATAAAACATCCATAATATCTTGTCATGTCAAAACCAAAGTAGAAATAATCAAACGTGTTATCATTAAATAATATCAGAGTGTAATCCCAAAGATCTCATGTGTGGAAAACCATAGTGTGATGCGCTGCGATCAAGCCGGCTCTTTTCCATTAAACACGAGGTACCTGAAACCAAAACTGAAAACCGTAAGCACGAAGCTTAGTGAGTTCCCCCATCATACCGCATACCATACAATCACATAACATACATATATTGTCAGGCATAACTGGGTGCACGACCTACCCCTTCGGTCCTCTCGACCAGATACAAACTAGTCTATCTGGGAGCTGGCCTCCCCTTCGGTCCTCTTGACCGGATACTGACTAGCATAACTGGGTGCTGGTCTCCCCTTCGGTCCTCTCGACCGGATACTGACTAGCATATCTGGGTGCTGGTCTCCCCTTCGGTCCTCTCAACCGGATACTGACTAGCATGTCTGCGAGCTGGCCTCCCCTTCGGTCCTCTTGACCGGATACTAACTTGCATATCTGGGAGCTGGCCTCCCCTTCGGTCCTCTCGACCGGATACTGGAGACTATTTCACCCCTACTACTACCACATAACACATACATCACATAATCTATCTAGCATGGTTGGGCATGACCGCCCCTTCGGCCCTATCGACCGGTATTCTGGGGGACTATCTCCCCCTACTGCCTCTAACTCATATAACAGGTCATGCTAGCATGTAAACATAATATCACATACTGTCAGACGTATCTGGGGTGTCTGACTACCCTTCGGTCCTAACAACCGATCTCTACTGATGAGTCATGAAACCCCGTCCATGCTCCCACTGATAGTGAGATACGGGCCCAGCCCACACTCACTCTTTCCCTAACTTGGGCCTCGCCCCTGATCTGCTGCTAATGAGATGTGGAACACCATCCACACTCTGCTATTGGTGAGATGCGGGACCTCGCCCACACTCACCTCCCTACCAGGCACATACAAGTATCACACAGACAACAAGTACAAACTATCACATAAACCATTCCTTGGGCACCCGCCCGCTATCACTGGACCTCGTCCGGAATATCATACTAGCATACTGTGCCTAGGGCTAACCCCCGGGTCTTCTACTCATAACTACATGGGTCGGTATTGTGGCCGTAGACCCATCTATACAAAAGGGAAACTCACCTGCACTGGCTGAACTTGCTGATGATCCTACTAGCTGCCGACCGGCAACTCTCTAAACTCCTGCTCCACTAGCTCCCCGAGCTTCAATATCAATGCAACACTTAGTCTAACTGACCCCCGACAGTCAACCAAGTCATGTCTGGTCTAAGTCAAAGTCCTGGTCAAAGTCAACCTTCCAGGTCAACCCTACTCGCCGAGTCCACCTACTGACTCGCTGAGTTCATATGCTCAGGGTCCTTCCATTCGCGACTCGACTCGCTGAGTCAGTCCATGACTCGCCGAGTCCAACGATTTCCGAGTCCTGACCTGTCCAACTCGCTGAGTCTCCACCCGACTCACTGATTCGAGTCTCAACTCAAAGGGTTTTGGGGCTTCGCGACATGACTCGGCGAGTCCAAGAACAGACTCGCCGAGTACAAGGCAATCTTCATCCAACTCGCCGAGTTGTTCTTCCAACTCGCTGAGTTCATGCCCAACTTCATCCGACTCGACGAGTTTTTCATCCCACTCGTCGAGTTCCTCCTCATCTTCATGCTACTCGCCGAGTCCACTCGAAGGACTCGCCGAGTCCATTCAGATCTACATACATGCAGAGGACTTTTGAGTCATGCATAGACCCCAAACTGTAGATCCACCCTTCCCATGCCTATTCCTCACGTAAAGTTGCAAACTTTACGTGTAGAGATGGAGATTTAGGCAAAATACACCATAAACTAGGGTCTAAGGCCAAAAGGCTCCCAAAATCGACTCAAGGGTTGATACTTTGTGCTTCTCTAGTCCATAACACACTTGGATCTGAAGTAGCAACTCCAAATCCAGCTTCTAACTCAAATGGGTGACTAACCATGGCTTAAAAGCCCCAAATCTCACAACCATAGAAGATCTAAAGGAGAGAAACGACTTAATACCTTCAATATCTCAGAAAGGTTCCCAAATCTTCGGATCCAAGGCCAATCCTTGAAGCTTCAATGATTCCCCCTTCTTCTTCTTCCTTCAAATCACTCAAAATGGCTTGGGAGCTTGAATGGGCAACAATGGGGCTTAGGGTTCGATGTTTTGGGTGAAAGAGGCAGTAAAGGAACCCTAGGGGAGAGAATGAGACGTTTAAATAGGCTCCAAGTCCCGAATTTAGGGTTTTCCTCGCACAGACCAGACTCGCCGAGTCTCCTTGGCCGACTCGCCGAGTCGGTCACTTACTCCTCGACCCGGATCCCGCTCGGTCTCGCCGAGTTCATCCTTGGACTCGCCGAGTCGCCCCTTAAAATTAGGGTTTTCTTTCCTTTCTTTTCCTTCCAAACTTTGGGTGTTACAACTCTCCCCCACTTAAAATAAACTTCGTCCTCGAAGTTTGCTATGGCCCACCACCTGCGATCTGCCTCCAATACCCCACCAATTATTCCAACACCAGCTGCCTACCCTCGCTGGCCTTCCGCTCGGTCATTCCGACTAACATTAATCCTTGCAGGTAATCATCTCGGGTCAATCCTGACGCTGAACATTCTGGAAACACAACTTACTCGACCGACAATCCTTCTGGTGCTCACCGAGTACTACACTGAACCCATAGGGGTTCTCCCCTTCCTTCCTTGCGCGATTTCCTTGCCTCCCCAAGGCAATGCTCCATAACCAACTATTTCCTCTGCCACTGTGAAGACCCTATCTTCACCAAATCTATTACTCCCGCTACTTCCAATACGGGTCATTATCGCCAGTATCCACTGGGCATTTCTTTCTACTATAATTTGGTGTCGAGCACCCCACGATCAACCAACTGAATTCCACCATATGCTGCATACTCGCACTGCCACTGACTGGAAATTCTGCTATTCCTCATCTGACTTCCGGGAGAACTGAGACCACCCTGGTCCCTACCAAGCTATCAATATCTTGATTACCGGCTTCCACCTATCGCTAATCCAACACAACTACTAGTTGCTCCCACCGTCTTCCGAAGAAACTTCGACCACCTAAAACTACTCAATTTATCCTGCCATACAAGCACTACAATTTCCTGGGATCCCCGATCCCCTATCTCGACACTAAGGTCCTTACGAGGTCCCACCTGTGCTGCTAAAACTCACGGGCCTCGCCCACGGGTCCCACCCACCTCTAACCTTCTAGTCCCACTAGTCTAACCACTCTCGCTCGGGCCTCGCCGACGGGTCTCACCCAACCATACTACTGAGCAACCCTGCTCTCAGGTCTCACCAATACTGCTAACCTCACACGACGTCTGAACGAAATCCTTCCCTGGAACTAGTTGCCACTAGTTAGCATGTCACTGAGGCTCTATTGACCTTTCGATCTAACTGATCAGGTCCATGCGTCAAATCCTGACGTCACCAAATCCAAAGCTAAAAGTGATTGCTACCTAACCGATGGTAGCCTTATATCACAAGCAATCTTATACGGTCCATTGCTTCCTGATCCCATAACTGTAGTGGCACTCTTACAGTCGTATCGTTGGCCCAACCTGATCTAATCCTTATGGGTAAATCCGAAATCCAATCCGTGGATTTCCATATCCTCAATGTTGCACCCAACTGGTGCGTACTACTATTCATTCCGCGTCCTAACAACGCGCTCACACTTATCCACTAACCTAGTGAATGCTACAGCTGCACCTGCAGACTTACAACACTCTAACACTATCTGATCGCTAGTGAATGCTACGGCTACCCCCGTAGTCTTACAACACTTCTCATGATAACTGACTGCTAGTGAATGCTACGGCTACCCCTGTAGTCTTACAACACTTTCCAACCCGGGTCTAACACGCATTCGACCTAACCCTCAACTGAACTCGAGTCCTAACCGGAACTCTAACCTGGTTCCTGAAACCTGCTATCACGCGACCCCATTGTATCAGTACCGTACCCATGCCCGTGATCAAAGCATCGCCGTAAACCACAAAATCATCTACACCCTCTGGCAGGGTGAGAATCAGTGCCTCTTACAACTGCTGTCTGAGAGCCTCGAAGGCTGCCTGCTAATCGGCCCCCAACGAAAGGCCATCGACTTCTTGGTCAATCGGGTCAAAGGAACCACAATATCGGAGAAGTCCTTTGTAAATCTCCGGTAAAACCTGCTATACCCAGGAAACTCTGAATCTCAGATGGAGACCTCAGAATTTCCGACTGTATCATGGCCTCTATCTTGGCCGAATCATCTAGAATATCCTTCTGGTTGACAAGGTGGTCAAGAGATTGCACCCCGCGCAACCAGAACTCACAATTGGAGAACTTTATAAAAAGTCTCTCCCCCACTTAGATTCGACTAGGTCTTCACCGCACGCAAGAATTGAAGGATTTCCAATCTTTCTCGCTTTCTAATATCCCACTGATGACAACCCGTGCCTGCCAATGCTAGCGTTTAATCACCGATTAAACCTTGAGATCTCATATCCTCAGAAATCTCGATGAGTACTCTTGACATCTGATCCAGTCTGACACCTCGATTTATCTATCATGTTGTCAATTGAAGGTCTAAATCTTCACTCTGACTGACAATTCCTCGCTCTCATTTCCAATTTTGCAGCACCACTGAACTCTAACCGAACACAGCCCATGCAAAAACACAATTATCATGAACATGCGATGACCAACCACTTATGCTTCTAACACCCGCGACTGACACTACCCTCTTCCTGTCACCAGCTTTGTCCTAGCAACAGTAGTGCCTTGAACTCCAAAGTTCGTCCATAAACAACTACCGACCATACCTGAACAATGATAGGATCACTGAACGCTGACTTCACTGGAAAACTATCACTCCAACCCTGATCGAGTATTCTCTAGATAATACTCCTGCATAGATCCCGACAAGGATCCGAAATGATAACGGTACGCGTAGAACCCACTCCGCAAGATACGTCCCTCTGTAGGTTCATCAAGGACCTTCCGTCATGCAAGATGGCATATACGGTCCTTGATAACCGAACACTAGCAGAAAACTGACTCGAGGTCCGACTTATCCAAACTCACTCGCAATCCCAAAGCGATACGTATTACCAATATCCATCTAATAAGATGACATACCCGCAACATCTGGAGGAATACTGATCCCCTTCTGCTAACATGACCAATCCTGCTACCCTATAGCAGCCTGAACCCTTGGAGTGACAAACTCCCTAGTGTACTTTCTCGCATGCGCTGCACTGACTCGAGCCCTGCTGGCCTTTCACCCGTTGATCAGAAGTCATGGGTCTCTTCCCGGGACCCTCTACTATACGCACCTGGCACGCACCTCTCTTTCCAGGGTGCTCCCAAATCGATCCCGCATCTGCAACTCTTGGAAATCATATCTTTCAGGGTCTGACACCCTGTCACGCGTCCTAGCTCGCTTTCCAATGGCTAAGCTGCAACAATGGGAACATCCTCTGTCCCCAAACTGGGTCACAAACTCTTCCCTGAAACATCTTAGACTCTCCAAGACTCTCACTGATTCGAGTATGGATCCTGTGCTTTCAGTAGTACGGGCCCAATACTACCTTCCACACCTATCCATACTTTCCTCAGCAATCCTCCCGGATCCTCCAAGTCACTTCCTCAACTGGTACACCCAATTCTAACTGAGCCTCACTACTAACTCACTGAAACATATCCTAGGCTTCCCTAGGTTCCCGAACTCACCCAGTCCTCAGCTGCTGAAAGATCCTAGTAATGTCAACTAGCTACCTCATGAATATAGCCACATGCATCCGAGATCAGATAATCCTTCGAGTAATAGACCCATCCCTAGAACGGTTGGACTCAAACAAGAGTTGCGCAATAGGGTCAAATCTATCACTCTAAGATTATCCAGCCTGTGCCACATGTGACTTAGCATATTCACTTAATAGCTAACTCACATTACTAAGAGTCCCACAAAGCACAAAGCAAGCAGCATTCATACAATGGAAAATCTAACCATCATATTCCAATCAAATCATTTTATCCTCTAATCAGGAATCTGTACATGCAATTAAAAGGCTCATACAATCAGGCATAACCTACACAGGCTATCCTATCACTGACTGATCAGTACTACAAGCACATATAATAGGCATATAAGGCATCCTCCTAGATCCTTAGCCCTAATCTAGCATGCAATTCTCATAATCATATTGTAACATAACATATCATAGCATGTATGGGTATCTTGGGAAAAACTTACTTGAGCTCAGCTGATTGCACGCATCACACACTTTGTTCTTCTCAAAGTTCTCTTCTCTTTTCAGATTCTTTTCAAACTCCTTTTTATAAAATGGTTTTACTTTTGAAAATTTTCATACCAAGCCCTTAGTTTGAGTCCAGACACACCCGCGAGTATGTCTGAATCCCTCAAACCAAGGCTCTGATACCAACTTGAAACATCCAAAAAATACAGGCCAAAAAAAATCATTTTTAAGTACGTCATTATAAACCAACAGTGTAATAAAACATCTGTAATATCATGTCATGTCAAAACCAAAATAGAAATAATCAAACATGTTATCATAAAATAATATCAGAGTGTAATCCCAAAGATCTCATGTGCGGAAAACCATAGTGTGATGCGCTGCGATCAAGCCGGCTCCTTTCCATTAAACACGAGGTACCTGAAACCAAAACTAAAAACCGTAAGCACGAAGCTTAGTGAGTTCCCCCATCATACCGCATACCATACAATCACATAACATACATATATTGTCAGGCATATCTGGGTGCCCGACCTACCCCTTCGGTCCTCTCGACCGGATACTAACTAGTCTATCTGGGAGTTGGCCTCCCCTTCGGTCCTCTTGACCGGATACTGACTAGCATATCTGGGTGCTGGTCTCCCCTTCGGTCCTCTCGACCGGATACTGACTAGCATATCTGGGTGCTGGTCTCCCCTTCAGTCCTCTCGACCGAATACTGACTAGCATGTCTGCGAGCTGGCCTCCCCTTCGGTCCTCTCGATCGGATACTAACTTGCATATCTGGGAGCTGGCCTCCCCTTCGGTCCTCTCGACCGGATACTGGGGACTATTTCACCCCCTACTACTACCACATAACACATACATCACATAATATATCTAGCATGGTTGGGCAAGACCGCCCCTTCGGCCCTATCGACCGGTATTCTGGGGGACTATCTCCCCCTACTGCCTCTAACTCATATAACAGGTCATGCTAGCATGTAAACATAATATCACATACTGTCAAACGTATCTGGGGTGTCTGACTACCCTTTGGTCCTAACAACCGATCTCTACTGATGAGTCATGAAACCCCGTCCATGCTCCCACTGATAGTGAGATACGGGCCCAGCCCACACTCACTCTTTCCCTAACTTGGGCCTCGCCCCTGATCTGCTGCTAATGAGATGTGGAACACCATCCACACTCTGCTATTGGTGAGATGCAGGACCTCGCCCACACTCACCTCCCTACCAGGCACATACAAGTATCACACAGACAACAAGTACAAACTATCACATAAACCGTTCCTTGGGCACCCGCCCGCTATCACTGGACCTCGTCCGGAATATCATACTAGCATACTGTGCCTAGGGCTAACCCCCGGGTCTTCTACTCATAACTACATGGGTCGGCATTGTGGCCGTAGACCCATCCATACAAAAGGGAAACTCACCTGCACTGGCTAAACTTGCTGATGATCCCACTAGCTGCCGACCTGCAACTCTCTAAACTCCTGCTCCACTAGCTCCCCGAGCTTCAATATCAATGCAACACTTAGTCTAAATGACCCCCGACAGTCAACCAAGTCAAATCTGGTCTAAGTCAAAGTCCTGGTCAAAGTCAACCTTCCAGGTCAACCCTACTCGCCAAGTCCACCTACTGACTCGCCGAGTTCATATGCTCAGGGTCCTTCCATTCACAACTCGACTCGCCGAGTCAGTCCATGACTTGCTGGGTCCAACGATTTCCGAGTCCTGACCTGTCCAACTCGCTGAGTCTCCACCCGACTCAGTGATTCGAGTGTCAACTCGAAGGGTTTTGGGGCTTCGCGAAATGACTCGCCGAGTCCAAGAACAGACTCGCCGAGCACAAGGCAATCTTCATCCAACTCGCCGAGTTGTTCTTCCAACTCGTCGAGTTCATGCCCAACTTCATCCGACTCGACGAGTTTTTCATCCCACTCGTCGAGTTCCTCCTCATCTTCATGCTACTCGCCGAGTCCACTCGAAGGACTCGCCGAGTCCATTCAGATCTACATACATGCAGAGGACTTTTGAGTCATGCATAGACCCCAAACTGTAGATCCACCCTTCCCATGCCTATTCCTCACGTAAAGTTGCAAACTTTACGTGTAGAGATGGAGATCTAGGCAAAATACACCATAAACTAGGTTTTAAGGCCAAAAGGCTCCCAAAATCGACTCAAGGGCTGATACTTTGTGCTTCTCTAGTTCATAACACACTTGGATCTGAAGTGGCAACTCCAGATCCGGCTTCTAACTCAAATGGGTGACTAACCATGGCTTAAAAGCCCCAAATCTCACAACCATAGAAGATCTAAAGGAGAGAAACGACTTAATACCTTCAATATCTCAGAAAGGTTCCCAAATCTTCGGATCCAAGGCCAATCCTTGAAGCTTCAATGATTCCCCCTTCTTCTTCTTCCTTCAAATCACTCAAAATGGCTTGGGAGCTTGAATGGGCAACAATGGGGCTTAGGGTTCGATGTTTTGGGTGAAAGAGGCGGTAAAGGAACCCTAAGGGAGAGAATGAGACGTTTAAATAGGCTCCAAGTCCCGAATTTAGGGTTTTCCTCGCACAGACCAGACTCGCCGAGTCTCATTGGCCAACTCGCCGAGTCGGTCACTTACTCCTCGACCCGGATCCCGCTCGGACTCGCCGAGTTCCTCCTTGGACTCGCCGAGTCGCCCCTTAAAATTTGGGTTTTCTTTCCTTTCTTGTCCTTCCAAACTTTGGGTGTTTCACTAGTTTTAAGTGATTTAGCTTCTTGAAGCCTTGCATGCACATAAAGTTAGTAACTTTACGTGATAATTACATCCTAGGATGATAGATCTATAGTTTGGAGCCTTAGTTTCACATAAAAGCGTCTGAATGAGGAATGGGTTGAAGGAACTCAACGAGTTGCATAAGCCAACTCGACGAGTTGGTTAGGGTTTATTCGCCTTCTGGATTCCGTGCAAACTCGACGAGTGGGTGAGATGACTCAGCGAGTTGATAAGGGTTTTCCTAATCTTCTGGACACTGAAGAACTCAACGAGTTACTTAGGTAACTCGGCGAGTCGACTTAAGTTTTTGGTTTTGAGGTTCTGAATGAACTCGACGAGTTACTAAGGTAACTCGGCGAATTGGCCCTAGTTTTCGGTTTCCGGGTTCTGGAGGAACTCGACGAGTCAGTGGATTAACTCGACTGGTTGAGTCAACATGAACTGTTAACCTTGACCGTTGACTTTGACTTTGACCAATCGTTGACCAAGTTTGACTTTGGAGGGTATTTTGGTAATTTGAGATTTTAATGGAATTAGTTATATGATGGTTTCAGGCAGTTGAGTTTGGAGCTGAGAGTTGGAGTTTGATCTTGTTGATTTCAACATTACTTGTGATGTGAGTTGTCCTCACTGTACTAACAGGGTCGAAGGCACCAATGTCGGCCCTTTTTAGATTGTTATCCAGGTTATTACATGATTATATGCTTAGTAACCTGTTAGGTCGGTATCCTGGTATATAGGATGATGATATGTTAGTGACATGTTAGGTCGGTATCCTGGTATACATGATTATGCTATGATTAGTGATCTGTTAGGTCGGTTTCACTGTTTATACATGCTAGCTAGCATATGGTATTTATGTGTCACACCCCCAAACCGAAATGACGGAAACGTTTGGGGGCGGAGTACATCATGTATAGTATCACAACAATTGCATCATTGTAATCAAAGAAAACACAACCATTACATTTAATAAGTAATGTATTTACATCTGTTTGATACATAGATTGTATGACATCAAAAATGTATAGCAAAAGTATTAAAAGACGCTACTCTAAAAGCTTCGTCTTCTCAAAACCTGTGGGTGTACCTGTCTACCGGTTTCCTGAGAATACAAGTGGTTTTGAAAGTGTATCAACATTTTAGTTGGTGAGTTCATAAGTATGTTTTAGTGATGGAAAACTTAAATTTGTACTTTGAAAATGCTAGTATGTTCCTCCAGAAAATCCAATATTTTCTATAGTGAATGTAATGTAGTCTTGTAAATAGATAAACTATTTCATGTATGCTCCTTATAATTGTATGATGTATTAGTGTACCTAGTGCTAGAAAATAATGTATTATATCTGTATTTGTATGAAAACCTTTGTATGTATGCCTGGATACCACCAGCTATAGTGTAAGGTAGTGTATCATTGTAGTGTTTGTATGAAAACCTTGGTATGTATGCCTGGAGACCACTAGTTGTAGTGTAAAGTATTGTATCATAGCAGTGTTTGTATGAAAACCTTTGTATGTATGCCTGGATACCACTAGTTGAAGTGTAAAGTAGTGTATCATAGTAGTGTTTGTATGAAAACCTTTGTATGTATTCCTGGATACCACCAGCTGTAGTGTAAAGTAGTGTATCATAGTAGTGTTTGTATGAAAACCTTTGTATGTATGCCTAGATACCACCAGTTGTAGTGTAAAATAGAGTATTATAGTTTTATTAAATACAATAAAACCATTGAAGTGGTGTTAATCTCGTAAACATATGTTTTAGTTATACTGTTGTGAGTTTCATATAACCATGCTTGATATGACCTAGCAACCTCTATGACGTTCTTCAGGCGTTTAAAAGTTATGACGTTTGTCACCCAGGCCTGTCGGCCTAACTGTAGCTAGTAGTTTAGGTGTGGGATTGTCAGTCCCGTATAGATCTATACACAAATCTCATGCTCTCCCTCTAGGAGACTTTGGTTATACTGTATAGGATTTAGTTCCGTATCATGAGGGATACAATTAAAGTAGTGCCTCACAACCCTATATTAACTAGTTTATGTGTAGTGTTGTAGTGTTCTCAAAACCTGTGAGTGTACCTGTCTACCGGTTCCCTGAGAATACAAGTGGTTTTGAAAGTGTATCAACATTTTAGTTGGTGAGTTCATAAGTATGTTTTAGTGATGGATAACTCTAATTTGTACTTTGAAAATGCTAGTATGTTCCTCCGGAAAATCCAATATTTTCTATAGTGATTGTAATGTAGTCTTGTAAATAGATAAACTATTTCATGTATGCTCCTTAAAATTGTATGATGTATTGGTGTACCCAGTGCTAGAAAATAATGTAGTGTATCTGTATTTGTATGAAAACCTTTGTATATATGCCTGGATACCACCAGATGTAGTGTAAGGTAGTGTATCATAGTAGTGTTGTATGAAAACCTTTGTATGTATGCCTAGATACCACTAGTTGTAGTGTAACGTAGTGTACCATAGTAGTTTCTGTATGAAAACCTTTGTGTGTATGTCTGGATACCACCAGCTGAAGTGTAAAGTAGTGTATCCTAGTAGTGTTTGTATGAAAACCTTTGTATGTATGTCTGGATACCACCAGCTGTAGTGTAAAGTAGTGTTTGTATGAAAACCTTTATATGTATGCCTAGATACCACCAACTGTAGTGTAAAATAAAGTATTGTAGTTTTATTAAATACAATAAAACCATTGAAGTGGTGTTAATCCCGTAAACATATGTTTTAGTTATATTGTTGTGAGTTTCATATCACCATGCTTGATATGACCTGGTGACCTCTATAACGTTCTTCAGGCGTCTAAAAGCTATGAAATTTGTCACCCTAGGCCTGCCGGCCTAACTGTAGCTAGCAGTTCAGGTGTGGGATTGTCAGTCATGTATAGATCTATACACAAATCTCACGCTCTCCCTCCAGGAGACTCTGTTTATACTGTATAGGATTTAGTTCCGTATCCTGAGGGATACAATTGAAGTAGTGCCTCACAACCTTGTATTAACTAGTTTACGTGTAGTGTTGTAGTGTTCTCTTATACTTGAAACAGTATGTATTGCCTTGTATTAATGTACTTTATATTGCAAAATAATTATACTTAAACAATTATTTTAGTAGTGTATCCTTATATCAAAGAATTAAAGTAGTGTTTCCCAAACTATACCTGTTATAGTTTGAATGTATGTTCTTGTTCTATGTATTGTACTTAGCAAAATAGTGTAGTGAATCTCAAACTATACAATTTATAGTTTAACTGTAATGTTCTGTAATATACTGAAAAACATTTGCAATCCAATTGTATGAAAGTAAAATACCCTTATGCTCGACATGTCACGAAAGAGTTAAAAATATATGAATATTTTTATGAAATGTAGCAAATACTCGGTTTGAATCAATTACAAAGGTTTTAAAACTGTGACAACCCGAAATTTCTATCTTGTACAACAGATCAATTCAATCAAAGTTAGACTCGTTTTGCTATCTTTAAGCATTATTTAGGGTCTATTTGAGTGTTCTAAACCTAGTACAATTAAGGTAGGAGCCTAGAAATGGGATAACACAATGCATATCAAGCAAAATCGGGCCAAACACTCCAACACATGGAGTGTGAGGCCGCACACTTGAGTGTACGGCCACACACAGGTGTGTGCGACCGCACACCCATCCCAGCCACACTCTCCTGCCTATATATGCCACCCTTAGTCATTTTTGAACACTTTTTCCACTCCTTCAAAGCTGGAACTCGTTTCTCTCTCAAGTATCATCCAACTTTTCACTCCAATCTTCAAACAAGTGATTCATCCTTGGATTAGCTAATACACGACCATAACTAGCCTTCTCCTCTACTTTGATCCATGAAAACACCTATTTGGTGTTAGATCTTCAAAAACACTAAGAACACCAAGAACACATACTAAAGTTTTTGGAGTTTCACCACACTTCTAAGCCTCTAAATCGTGTATACACTTATCATAACTTGTTATATGCCAAGAACACTCTAAGATATGCATGACAGACGCCATTTCTCATGATCTTCAGGTGTGTACGGCCACACACACTAGGTGTACGGCCGCACAAACCATGTGCAACCATACACACCCTTTTTAGGTCCTAAAATGGCAATGAACTCCATATAAGGCTAGAGCATGAAGTAAGAAACCTTCCTAGATGAGTCCTAAGGGCTTAAAAATACATTTTAGCACATTTCATGGGGAGTGTGCAGCCGCACACCCTGGCCGCACACACACACAAATGGTGTATTTTGACTATACACTCCCTTGTATTGCCATATACCCCTTATATACAATCATATATGGATGTAACACTTCAATATAAGTGTTTACTAGTCCTTAAGGTGGTCCTAATTCAATAATTAGTTGTTACAAACACTAATTTGTATACATACATATGTCATTATATGGTTAATAGGATTCGTTTGTGCTCAAGTCTGCAATTGACACTCAACTTCCTAACCCGATCTTACTGTCGCATCACTCACTACAGGTGAGTTCATACCCCTTAATAAACCTGTTAAATGTTTTTAAATGCTTTTATAAGGGGGGGGGGGAATACAAGTTGAATCAGTATAGTTATAATATCAATCACATGTGATTTATAACTATCAAACAAATGGATTTACTATACATTTAACTGTTTTGTCAACAAAACTACTTCAAAATGATTATCAAACTCTTTTTTCATGTTAAAATCTTTATAAAACTTAGTCTTAGTTACCAAATCTTTACTTTTAATTCTTTAAACTTATATATTGTCAAAATCATGTCTAATACATATATCGTTATATAAGTAAGGTTTGAAGGACTTACGACTGATAACTCGCTTTAATTCTTGTTCCTTGTTTGGTTGTGGACTTAGAGTACTTTGTTGTTTTTCCGAGTGTCGTTTGATCCTTAGTTATATATTATGTATATATGTGTGGATATAAAGCTTTTACTTCAGTTCCAACACCTTTGGGTAGCAAAGGTGTATAAACTTGCTAAGTCATTCAAACAACATTTCTAGTAAACTATAATAGGTATAGTTTAGAGGTATACTACTTACTTTTTCTAAGTACAATGAAACATACAAAGAGACAGTTCATACATGAGTCACTACATACTATACACTATACAGAGAGAACATACAATACATACACACTATATACTATACAAAAGAACATACTATGATGAGAATGAGAGAGAACATACACTACACTAGTACATACAATTCATACCCACTATATAATATACAAAAGAACATACTATGATGAGAATTAGAGAGAACATACACTACACTAGTACATCCAATACACACATACTATAACATAAATGTGAGACACTACTTCGAGGCATGGCATCTCTGTCATGGCTCATCTTGTAACTAGAGTCTTCTTAAGGGAGAGCGTGAATTCGTGTATAGATCTATATTGGAGTGACCATCCTACACCTTGCTGTTAGCTACAGTGAGACCTGCAGGTCTTCGGGTGATGAATTTCATACCATCTCGACGTCTTCAAGAGTCGTGTTTTACTAGGTCGATCAAGTATGGTTACAATTATATCACATTATACCTTAATTAACAATTAGTTTAAGGTAGTTAGTACAATAGTAGTTACTGTAACATAATACTACAATACTTCGTTATTTTCATATTACATCTACTTTGTGATCTTGTCATATAAACAGTAATGTAAAAACTATATTTTATTAATGATAGTCACATTTGGGAAGAATACTCACTTTTACAATAAACAAACATACAACACATTTGATGCCTTGGTAGAAGGCTACTTTTAGTAGAAAATATAGGATTTTCTAGGAAATGCAAACAATTACTACAAACATTTACAAACTTATACATTCAAACACTTACAAACATTTTCATACAAACAATGAAACTAAATGCTTATGAACTCACCAGCTTTAAAGCTGATAAACTTTTTCAAAATAACTTGTATTCTCAGGTCATCAATAGATAGGTACCGATGCCAGTTTTTGAGAAGATGGAGCTCATTCAAGACTCATCTTTTATTTTGATTCATATTTTTGGTGTCTTATAAAACTATACAGAACACACTTGTATTAAAATACATTATTAATGCAACGGATGATGTTGTTTGATTGTTTACTATTATTCTGTGTTGTGATATTGTACATGACGTCCTCCGTCCTAAAACGTTTCCGCCGTTCCGGTTTTGGGGTGTGACAGATTGGTATTAGAGCATTGTTTATAGTGAATTGAGTATATCAACCCATAAAAGATATACTAATTATAAACACAATGGGATTAAATCATTAAAATACTCTGACCAAGAGTTTATACTTTTAAATAATAAAATATTTAACCAAGTATACATACTTGCATTCATACTAAAATCAGTGTCACTAGGACAATACAAAAGTATTACGATTGTTGAACATCACAAGTAAATTCGGGGATGTATGGTCAGTTTTGGGAGTAGCATAGCCTGATCAACTATGCTGATCCAAGAAGTGATTAGCATATGCCCGAGAATGGTTGTGATGTGGCAACAAGTCTAAAAACTTACCAACACTACTACAATGATAACATCAGAACAGAACATAATCCGAAAATACTATAGGAGTATTTTATGTTACTAAAATTCTTATCTAAGAACTAAAAAGGCCTTTATTAGTAAGTCAATAGTTGCTAAGTGGATACGCTAAGGTTATATGTAACTAAGATGTCATAGACTGAGAATCTGTGATCTTTGCTTTACTTCCTGTTCCTTGTTTGGTTGTGGATTTGGAGTTAGGGTCACTTATTCAAAGGTCTATCCTGTTTTGATTTCATATAACTGGTATGCACTATACAAGTATTGAAGTAACTAATAAAGATCATCTTATAATTATCTAATTAGTACGTCTATTAATCATTTCTTTATCCCTTTTTCTCGCGTAGATATCATGGTTGAATTCCATCCTCCGGGCGACCCGTACTTTCCAAATCAAGGCAATGCAGGATGGATTAAAGATGAGCCAGAAGATGATCACCTCGCAGAAGGTTTTTCGGATGGTTCTGACTCCGAGCCGGAAGTCAATAACCTACCTCTTGTGTCCCCTATTCCAAATCCTAACCCTCGTCCAGCTTTTCGAGGCCCGATGCCTGCATGGGTGGAATGCTTGGAAACATGGAGCCAAGAGCAGAATCAACCCATTCCATTCAATGCAGACTGAAGCTTCTATGACCTGAGCGAAAAGAGGCTCAGCAGACAGGATTCTGCCAATCCTGGTCCGCAGAGTTGCTACCCAAAACGAAATCCAAGGCATGACAGCTCTCCAACGCATCATGGAGGTTGATGCCAATGCGAGAATGCACACCATCCGAACCATTCATCTTGAAAATGCTCGTGAAAGGTCTAGTAGAGACCACGAGGCCCTACAGCTAGAGCTTGTTGCAAATCGAGCTGAAGTCATAGAACTCCGGGTTCGCCAAAGGGTTTATGAACGACACCTTCTCGACATGGAGCGTCAACTGGCAAGCTTGAGGGTTCACCAGAGGGGTAACCGTTGCTGGTAGAAGATGCTCTACTCATCCTCTCTTTTGGATCAAGGAATTGCCTTCATATCTATGGTCTATATAACACTTTCCTGTAAAATATTTCGGTCTTTCAGTACACTATCTAGACTACTACGCTGTCAACATTTTCCCTTATATGGTTTGATGTAAGACCTACTGTTAGGTCATTTTTCCCAAACTCATTTACATCATAAATACCAGTAATATTGGCAGTTTTCTAACCTACTAAGAAGTTTATACCCTTGTGTTTTCCCTACTCTATTGTTGTGTCTCAATTCAAATCGTACACTGGTTCTAACATTTGGACTATGGCGATTTAGTCCATGGATCCCTATCATCATACTTACAATCGATTCTTACTATTATCATCATCTTCATAAACTTTCAGTAAAAGATGTCGCCTCGCAAGCGTCCGATCAGAGGCACGCCTGTAAATCAAACTCCACCACCACCTCCTCCGCAAATCGATACGGCAGCTCTAAATGCTGCAGTAGCTGTGGCTGTGGCAACAGCCATGGCTCAGTATCACTCTACCAGTGCCAGCGAAGGTGGAACACCTGTTCAATCTACTCAAGGTGAAATTCTCGTGCGCTCGAGAGAGTGCTCCTACATGGACTTCACCAATTGCAAGCCAAAGCCCTTTAAAGGGATTGGCGGAGTCGTTGCCCTCTCGCAATGGTTCGAAAAGTCGGAGTCGATCTTCGAGATTTGCTGATGCCCAGCAGGGAGCAAGGTCAGATTTGCTGCTTGCAACTTCGAGGAAAAAGCCCTGACGTGGTGGAATAGCCATGTCAAGTCACTAACTCTAATAGTGGCAAACGATATGGGCTGGGAAGCTCTGAAAGACCTCATGATTGAGGAATATTGCCCGCGGGGCGAGATCCAGAAATTATAACAAGAACTATGGAGCCTAACCATGAAGGGCTCCTACATAGTTTCCTATACCGCCAGATTCAGTAAGTTGGTGGCCCTCTGTCCCAACATGGTTCCCACAGAGGGAAAGAAAATAGAGAGGTCCATCTGGGGGCTGGTGCCTCCATTTCAGGGAAATGTTTTATCTTCAAATCCTTCTACCTTCAATAGTGCCAAGCGATTGCCACAACGACTCATTGACCATGGGGTCCGTATCCCGTTATCAACAACAACCCTAGCCATCTCCGAACCCTCCAAAGCCGCTGACAACAAGCGGAAGTTCTGGGATGACAAGAAGAAGCAAAAAGCTGCCAAAAAGCAGCAGGTTGTGGCGGTTCATGCCGCGATAGCACCTGTCGCTGCTGCTCCAATAAAGCAGTACGTTGGAAACTTACCAAAGTGCAAAAAATGCAACTTCCACCGCAATGGACCCTGCTGGGAATTACAGTGCTCCAACTGCAACAAAAAGGGACACACTGTCCGCTTCTACAAAGCCCCGACAAGACCAATCAACCAAGTCCTGAGCGCTGGTGTGGGACAGTCTTGCTTTGGATGTGGCGAGGTGGGCAACTACAAAAGAGACTGCCCTAAGGCAGGGAATGTTGGTGGAATGGGAAGGGTTTTGGCTATAGGCCACAAGGAAGCAGTTGCTGACCCTATAGTGGTGACTGGTACGTTTCTCCTTGAAAACTCTTATGCATGCATACTATTTGATACTGGATCGGAGAGGAGTTTCGTGAACCAGGATTTTGCTCACTTACTTAAACAACAACCACGCTCACTTAAAGAACCGTTCACCGTAGAAATGGCTAATGGAAAAACTGAGAGCACTAGTAGTATATACATAGGATGTACTCTAACTCTAGATAGCCATTCGTTTCCAATCGACCTCATGCCGGTCTCAATTAAAAGTTTCGACGTCATTATCGACATGGATTGGTTGAGTATACATCGCGCCGACATCATGTGTTACGAAAAAGTTGTTCGCCTTAATCTTCCGTCTAACGAAACTCTTATCATCTACGGAGACAAACCTGACACGAGCCTTAGTATCATCTCGAGTATTCAAGCTCTGAAGTACTTACGTAAGGAATACCGTGCATTCCTTTCACACGTTGTCGATACAAGCCAAGAAACCAAAGTCCTGAAGAACATTCCCGTAGTACGCGACTTTCCCGACATCTTTCCAGACGAACTACCAGGATTACCTCCGCAACGACAAGTCGAGTTCAAAATCGACTTAGTTCCAGGGGCTACCCCAATAGCCAAATCGCCCTATCGTCTAGCACCAGCTGAGATGCAGGAACTATTTGGTCAACTTAACGAACTGCTCAGTAAGCGCTTCATTAGACCAAGCTTCTCACCCTGGGGAGCACCGGTCTTGTTCGTCAAGAAGAAAGATGGATCGTTTCGTATGTGCATCGACTACAGGGAGCTCCACAAGCTAACGGTTAAAAATCGTTACCCTCTGCCTCGCATAGACGATTTGTTTGACCAACTGCAAGGGGCGAATTACTTTTCAGAAATTGATTTGAGGTCCAGGTATCATCAGTTGCGAGTGTTAGAGGAGGATGTCCCGAAGACAGCCTTCCGAACTCGTTACGGACACTATGAGTTTGTAGTGATGCCATTCGGATTGACCAATGCGCCTGCAATATTCATGGATTTAATGAAGAGGGTGTGTTGTCCTTACTTGGATCAGTTCGTCATCGTCTTCATCGATGGCATACTTATCTACTCTCGTAGTGAGGAGGAGCATAGTAAGCATTTGCGGCTGATCTTAGAAACACTGCGGTTGGAGAAACTCTACGTTAAGTTCTCTAAATGCGAATTTTGGATCCGAAGAGTCGAATTCTTAGGTCACGTGGTTAGCAAAGAGGGAATCCACATGGACCCATCTAAAATCAAGGACATTGAGAACTGTTCAGCACCGAAGACGCCTACAGAAATTCGTCAATTTCTAGGTCTCGCTGGCTACTACCGCAGATTCATACAAAACTTCTCACGAATAGCGAAACCTCTTACAACATTGACCCAGAAAGGTGTGGCATTTGACTGGGAAGAGAAACAAGAGAAGGTGTTCCAAACGTTGAAACGATCCTTATGCATCGCACCGATACTATCCCTCCCAGAAGGAATAGAAGACTTCGTAGTATATTGCGATGCATCCAACCAAGGGCTCAGTTGTGTTATGATGCAACGAGGTAAGGTCATCGTCTATGCCACAAGACAGTTAAAGACGCACGAGGTCAACTACACCACACACGATCTTGAGTTAGGATCAGTTGTGTTTGCTTTGAAGATCTGGAGACACTACTTGTATGGTACAAAAAACACTATCTTTACAGACCACAAGAGCCTACAACACATATTCAACCAGAAGGAGCTCAATATGAGACAACAACGATGGGTCGAGCTACTCAATGACTACGAATGCAAAATTCGTTATCATCCGGGTAAAGCCAACGTAGTAGCAGACGCCCTAAGTCAGAAATAATATTTTGTTCAAAGAGTCAAGTCATTGGCTATGACTATCCATTTGCATCTATCCGCACAAATTAAGGAGGCTCAGCTTGAAGCCTTGAAGCTTGAATATGTGGCGGGTGAATCCCTGCGAGGAATGGATAAAAAATTAGAAGTCAAGGGTAACGGAGCTTATTACCTCATGGACCAGATCTGGACACCGAAACACGGTGGCTTCAGAGACTTGGTCATGACCGAGGCCCACAACACTAGATATTCCGTCCACCCATGTTCGGATAAGATGTATCTAGATTTTAAAAAGTTATACTGGTGGCCTAACATGAAAGCAGAGATTGCTACCTCCGTAAGTAAATGCCTTACTTGCGCCAAGGTCAAGGTCGAATACCAGAAACCCTCAGGTTTAGTACAACAACCAGAGATACCAGAATAAAAGTGGGAGCGGATCACAATGGACTTCATAACCAAGTTTCCCAAGACAACGGGTGGACTTGATACCATTTGGGTCCTCGTCGATATATTGACAAAGTCTGCACACTTCCTGCCCATCAAAGAAACTGACAAGATGGAGAAGCTCACAAGAACATACATTTGGGAGATCGTACGACTGCATGGTGTTCCTATATCTATTATCTCCGACAGGGATAGTAGATTCACTTCGAGGTTCTGGCAGTCGCTACAAAATTCCCTGGGAACGAGGCTAGACATGAGTACAGCCTACCATCCACAGACCGACGGACAAAGTGAGAGAACTATCCAAACCTTGGAGGATATGTTGTGAGCCTGTGTAATCGACTTTGGTAAGGCACAGGATAGCCATTTTCCCCTGGTTGAGTTTTCCTACAAGAAAAGTTATCACACAAGCATAAAGGTTGCTCCATTTGAAGCCCTCTATGGCCGTAAGTGCAGATCCCCTCTGTGCTGGGCTGAGGTGGGTGACACCCGGTTAGCTAAAGGACGAGTTCCTGAAAGCACTCTTACGGGTCCGGAAATCATTCGGGAAACGACAAAGAAGATCATTCAGGTTCGTGAACGATTGAAAGCCTCTAGAGACCAACAGAAAAGCTACGCAGACAAGCGAAGGAAACCTTTGGAATTCCAGATGAGAGACACGTCCTTTTGAAAGTCTCACCCTGGAAGGGCTTGATACGCTTCGGGAAGTGTGGAAAGCTAAATCCAAGATAGATAGGGCCTTTTGAGATTCTCGCCATAATCGGCCCAGTAGCTTACAAAATCAACCTACCCCGTAAACTCAGTAATGTACATTCTACTTTCCACGTATTGAACTTGAAAAAGTGTCTGTCCGAAGAGACTCTTGTAATCCCACTCGACGAGATCGAGATCAACGAGAGTCTTAACTTCGTGGAAGAACCTGTAGAGATCATGGACAGAGAGGTCAAGCAGACGAAGCAAAGTCGCATCGCAATAGTGAAGGTTCGCTGGAACGCCAAGCGAGGACCAAAATTCACTTGAGAGCGCGATGATCAAATGAAATTGAAATATCCTCATCTTTTCGCTTAGTTAATTGTAACTACTTAATTGCTTAAACTCTAATTTTGGGACAAAATTCTCTCTAACGGGGGGATGATGTGACAACCCGAAATTTCTATCTTGTATAATAGATCAATTCAATCAAAGTTATACTCGTTTTGCTATCTTTTAGCACTGTTTAGGGTCTATTTGAGTGTTCTAAACCTAATACAATTAAGGTAGGAGCCTAGAAATGGGATACACGATGCATATCAAGCAAAATCGTGCCAAACACTCCAACACATGGAGTGTGTGGGTGCACACTTGAGTGTGCGGTCGTGCACCCATCCCAACCGCACTCTCCTGCCTATATATGTCACCCTTAGTCATTTTTGAACACTTTTTCCACTCCTTCAAAGATGGAACTCGTTTCTCTCTCAAGTATCATCCAACTTTTCACTCCAATCTTCAAACAAGTAAGTGATTCATCCTTGGATTAGCTAATAGACGACCATAACTAGCCTTCTCCTCTACTTTGATCCATGAAAACACCTATTTGGTGTTAGATCTTCAAAAACACCAAGAACACATACTAAACTTTTTGGAGTTTAACCACACTTCTAAGCCTCTAAATCGTGTATACACTTATCATAACTTGTTATATGCCAAGAACACTTGAAGATATACATGAAAAACGCCATTTCTCATGATCTTCAGGTGTGTACGGCCGCACACACCAGGTGTACGGCCGCACACACTAGGTGTACAGCCGCACACACCATGTGCAACCATACACACCCTTTTTAGGTCCAAAAATGGCAATGAACTCCATATAAGGCTAGAGCATGAAGTAAGAAACCTTTCTATATGAGTCCTAAGGCCTTAAAAATACGTTTTGGCACACTTCATAGGGAGTGTGCAGCCGCACACACACCATGGCCGCACACCCTAGCCACACACACACATGGTGTATTTTGACTATACACTCCCTTGTATGGCCATATACCCCTTATGTACAATCATATATGGATGTAACACTTCAATATAAGTGTTTACTAGTCCCTAAGGTGGTCCTAATTCAATAATTAGTTGTTAAAAACACTAATTTGTATACATACATATGTCATTACATGGTTAATAGGATTCGTTTGTGCTCAAGTCCGCAATTGACACTCAACTTCCTAAACCGATCTTACCGTCGCATCACTCACTACAAGTGAGTTCATACCCTTAATAAACATTTTAAATGTTTTTAAGTGCTTTTATAGGGGGGAATACAAGTTGAATCATCATAGTTATAATATCAGTCACTTGTGATTTATAACTATCAAACAAATGGATTTACTATATGTTTAACTGTTTTGTCAACAAAACTACTTCAAAATGATTATCAAACTCTTTTTCATGTTATACTCATTATAAAACTTAGTCTTAGTTACCAAATCTTTACTTTCAATTCTTTAAACTTATATATTGTCAAAATCATGTCCAATACATATATAGTTATATAAGTAAGGTTTAAAGGACTTAGGACTGATAACTCGCTTTAATTCTTGTTCCTTGTTTGGTTGTGGACTTAGAGTACTCTGTTGTTTGTCCGAGTGTCGTTTGATCCTTAGTTATATATTATGTATATATGTGAGGATATAAAGCTTTTACTTCACTTCCAACACCTTTGGGTAGCAAAGGTGTATAAACTTACTAAGTCATTCAAACAACATTTCTAGTAAACTATAATAGGTATAGTTTAGAGGTATACTACTTACTATTTTCTAAGTACAATGAAACACACAAAGAGCCAGTTCATACATGAGTCACTACATACTATACACTATACAGAGAGAACATACACTAGTACATACAACACATTCACAATATATACTATACAAAAGAACATACTATGATGAGAATGAGAGAGAACATACACTACACTAGTACATACAATTCATACACACTATATACTATATAAAAGAACATACTATGATGAGAATCAGAGAGAACATACACTACACTAGTACATACAATACATACATACTATAACATAAATGTGAGGCACTACTTCGATGCATGGCATCTCTGTCGTGGCTCGTCTTGTAACCAGAGTCTTCTGAAGGGAGAGCGTGAATTCGTGTATATATCTATACTGGACCGACCATCCTACACCTTGCTACTAGCTACAGTGGGACCTGCAGGTCTTCGGGTGATGGATGTCATATCATCTCGACGTCTTCAAGCGTCGTGTTTTACTAGGTCGATCAAGTATGGTTACAATTATATCACATTATACCTTAATTAACAATTGGTTGAAGGTAGTTAGTACAATAGTAGTTACTATAACATAATACTACAATACTTCGTTATTTTCCCATTACATCTACTGTAACACCCAAATTTTCAAATAATTTTTCACATTTATAAAACACCTTTTCATTCATAGTTGTCATAAAACATCATTGTATCACATAATCAGTTCATAACATCACATCCCAAGATCAAAATATGTAAAAATCTCCTCGAGTGTGTACTGATCAAACCGGCGCCGTCCCGCGATCCTCACTGGTACCTGAAACA
The DNA here is from genome assembly GCF_002870075.4 of Lactuca sativa. NCBI lineage: Eukaryota > Viridiplantae > Streptophyta > Magnoliopsida > Asterales > Asteraceae > Lactuca > Lactuca sativa. Next base: position 132,961,276 of record NC_056627.2, on the reverse strand, counting down.
CATAACACAACACTGTAAGCATAATTGCTTGGTGAGTTCCCCAAAATACCACACACAATACATATTAGCCACTCAAGGCTATAACTCTGTTTGACCCTCTGGTCAATGTGTCTCAGTGGGACCCTCCAGTCCCATAACTCTGTGGGCCCTCTGGCCCTAACTCTGTGGACCTTCCGATCCTAACTCTGAAAACTATGGCACATACATAACATAAATCACATATAAATCACATCATGCAAAAGCATACAAAATACTCTGTCACATAACTCTGATTACCATTCTAGGTAAAGTATTGTGAAAAGACTCACCTCGGGTAACTCAGTAAAATCTCAACTCTGAAAAATCCGATCTAGCCTCCGCCTAATCATATGAAATAAACACTCTAAATCAATACATCCCTTAAGGCTAGGCTATTCCCTCTCTTAGTACTCTCAGAAGGGTAAAAGACCATTTTACCCCTCCTATGGCTCAAAGACTCTAAAGTTGACCAAACCCTAAAACTCAATAAAAGTCAACCCTCCGGGTTACGCTGTGCGTACCAAACATGTACGCTGGGCGTACCCGGCGTCCTCATAGAAACGGGGTGCGCGACCCCTTACGTCGCGCGTATTGGGATTACGCCCCACGTAAACCCTAGTTCCAGACTCTAAGCTCTTGAGGTCTTAAACAGTTAAGACCCATGTCCAACTTTTAGATCTGACCATTTCTAAGCCTCTTAATCCATAAAGTTGGTGACTTTAAGCCTTTGCATGGATGGACAAGTCACTAACACCCATAATATTCCATTTCCTAACTCTAGAAAGCTCATAACTCAAGCATAACCTCATGACAACGACCAAGATGGCAACTTTATGGATCTATAACACAAATATCACTGAAAATGGGACATATCTAGGTCCATGGAGTACATTACACTCATAAAGTCTCCACTTTTGGGACTTCTAACCCTAGAAATGGTCCATGCAATCATCTAACCAAATAAGGAGGAAGGTTTTGAACTTTATACCTCCAAATGCAGCTCCTTCCTCTATAGATCTCAAATCCAAACTTGCACTTCAAGCCTTAGCCTCCACAAGCTCTTCTCCTTCTTTTTTCACTAACACACCAAGACACTTTTAGCTCCAAAACACACACACTCAAGCTAAGAATGATGGAAGGCTCTCTCTTAGGGTTTCACTCACTGATATGGAGGCTAGGAAATGAGCCTTAGCATCCTTTAAATAGTGCACCAGCCAAACATTTAGGGTTTGCATCTGGACCCTTTACGCCCAGCGTAACCCTGGGTACGCCTGGCGTACCCAGGCGAGTCTGCGTCCAAATTAAGTGCATGAGTACGCGCAGCATACCCTAGTACGCCCAACATACTCATGTGCTACAAGAACTCACTCAAGGACTAGACTTGACCATTTGATAAAAAGGAAGGGCTAAATGGCCTTACCTGAATTTCGGGATGTTACATCTACTTTGTGATCTTCTCACATAAATAGTAATGTAAAAACTATATTTTATTAATGATAGTCACATTTGGGAAGAATACTAGCTTTTACAATAAACAAACATACAACACATTTGATGCCATGATAGAAGGCTACTTTTAGTAGAAAATATAAGATTTTCTAGGAAATGCAAACAATTAGTACAAACATTTACAAACTTATACATTCAAACACTTACAAACATTTTCATACAAACAATGACACTAAAATGCTTATGAAATCACCAGCTTTAAAGATGATAAACTCTTTCAAAATAACTTGTATTCTCAGGTCATCAGTAGACAAGTACCGAGGCCAGTTTTTGAGAAGATGGAGCTCATTCAAGACTCATCTTTTATTCTGATTCATATTTTTGGTGTCTTAACTATATAGAACACACTTGTATTAAAATACATTATTAATGCAATGGATGATGTTGTTTGCTTGTTTACTATTATTCTGTGTCGTGATACTGTACATGACGTCCTCCGCTCCAGAACGTTTCCGCCGTTCCGGTTTTGGGGTGTGACAAAAGCTGATTAAAAACGTTTGTATAAACACAAAAGTCCTCATGTTTTACTTGTATTCCCACCTAAAAACATTGAAAACATTGAAAATATAGGGGTATGAACTCACCTCTGTTACGTGTTCACGTTAGGTTAATGGGATTAAAGAGATGATCATCGGGCTAGGGTATGTGAAAAGAACGGTATCGTAGAATTATTTAAACACGTAATTGTATTTAAATTAGTGAAATAATAAATTAAAGTGTTCGAAAACACTTGATTTATGTAAGGAATTTCTTGAAGGAATTACCGAAAATTGTATTGAAGTGAGAGGAGGATTTTCAGTTAAGGTTCCACCGAAATCCTTTATTTTGGTCCTAATTTCTCAACCGAGGACCAGGTTCTCGGTTCTGAATGAGTTTTCGGTCGGGATTGTGTTCTCGGTCAGAAAGATGTTTTCGGTCACTTGAAGATTTGAAGGTTGTTTTTGGTGTTCTTGGTGAAAATATGAAGATTTGAAGGTTTTCTCTTAAAGATATGAATGTTCTTGGATGATATTTGAGAGAAAAATAGGAGTGTTTTCGAGTGAAAGAGTGAGTAAATGACTCAGTTTTTGAATGAAACTATATGTATCGATTGGGTTCTCGGTCGGAAAGGGGGTTCTTGGCCGAGAATGGGTTTTCGGTCCGAAACTTGATTTCGGTGGGGGAGGTTTTTGGTTCCAAAGGAAACTTGGATTTTTATGTGCATTTTAATCCAAATACTTATATACATAAAATAAACATATAATAAATAATATTTATATAATTTAAATCTTATTTAACCCTTATGAAGTTAGCGAAGTGAATAAAACCTCGAGTTTTATTTATAGCGGTTTGGCTTTTATTGGCTAGAAAAATAACGGGTTGTCACATTATGTGTTGATTGTGTATGTGGGGTTCGGTTTAGGCGAATTTGCTTTGTGTTGAAGGCTAACAGACCCAAAGCGGACCGGATAGACTGCAAAACCATTAGGGTATATCAGTTAGGCCGAAGGCCCACAGAACGATCTAGACAGGCTGAAGGCTCGAGTAGACGGACCAAACATGCTGAAGTTTCTGAGAGTGGGCCAGATAGACTGTAGGCCCGATGAGGGCAATCAAGTCAAATTGTAGACTCTATATGCATGTTGTTTACTTTCTATGATATGGGTATGATTTGTATGGCATTGGTATTTTGGGGGAAACTCACTAAATTTCGGGCTTATAGTTTTGGATTTTGTTTCAGGTACTTTGGATGATCGCGGGAATATGAAGGCTTGATTTTTTATTTTTGGATACTCTGATATGATAGTATTTTGAAAACATTTTATAATAAATAACGTTTTTTGAATGTTTGAAAAGTTTTAAATTTTCATGAATTTTATGGGTGTTACATTCCAACTCGAAGGGGAAGGGCTCAACCTGATCGCAACGCGTCCACCATGTTTAGAATATTTATGATTTATGGATTATACTCTAATAACTATTTTCACATTGGCATACCTTTTTATGGTTTATATGAATATTTGATGGATTTTTGTTGACTAAAAAATGAAAATTTTTATTCATGATTCTTGGGATGTTACAAGATATGTATTGAATTTAAAATTTGAATTTTGAATTAAGCTATTTAAGAATTACTAATATATATATATATATATATATATATATATATATATATATATATATATATATATATATAGAGAGAGAGAGAGAGAGAGAAAGAGAGAGAGAGAGAGCTAGATTCATGTATTTAAAATAATTATTGTGTTATTGTATGAATAAATATAGGCCAATCATTTCATAAGGGTAAATATGTAATCATACTTTTAATTAATTATGGTAAATATATAAATCAATTAATATGCCTTTAATTTAGGAATATTAGTTTTAAAACTCAATTTCCCTCTTCTTTTCTATTCATCGTCGCCCCCAATTTAGGATTCCCTCCCAATCCCAAGTTGATGAAATTACCTTCAGTAAAATTAGGTCTATGCATTTCCGATTCCTCCCCTCGTCAAACCATTCCAATTCTCCAACCACGTAGCCACTATTGATCGCAACTATAGATCGAGGGGATAGGCATCTTCGGTGGCGAGGTGCGAGGGATGTCCGACGATTACAGACCCATCGCACCCGAATGACGTGCTCCGATGGTCGTCTAGATCGAAGAAGGACGTGGGCCGAAGCAGTGGGGCTGCTTTCGTCCTCTGTGACTTTGAAGTGAGAAGTAGGGAGGGTTAGATGAAGAAGTCAGAAAAGTTCCCAGTTAGAACACGGAATCAAATGGGGGTCTCGGTGGTGTTTGCTCGACAATCCCGGTGTTTCCCCCTTGTTTTGGCAGTCCCAATCAACGACAGGTAAAAAAATGTCTCCATTTTCTTCTGTTTCCTTTTCATATACATTTCTAATATCAAAGATGCTAACATGTAATCATCTCATTATGCTATACTTTGGTTTAGTTGATGTTATTTTTGTCTAGGTTAATGATTCATTACTCTTGATTTCTTTGTTGGAGTTGAGTAGGTCATGGAGGTTACTCGTTTCAGTCGATTTGAAAAGAATCGATCACGAACTCTCAAAATATTTGGGACGATTTGGTGTAAAACACAACAGAAAGGAAGCGAAAGTTGTAAGGCTTGATTTAAGGTATGATTTACTTACTAAACACATATTAAAAATCATAGATTAAGCTTTTTACTGCACTGTGCTGTTGTTTGGTTGACTCCTTGTACCCAAAATTGTCCAAAATGATCATTTATTCACTAAAACCGTTGTCCGTTGATCATAGTTGAGTTTTGGGTTGATGTTTTAGAATTTGTAACAAGGAATTAGTTCAAATTTGAGATTATGTGTAGTAGTAGTTCTTTATTTATTACATATACATTGGTGTTGATAGAATTTCTTAATACTATATGGTTTATTTGTGTGTATATGATCTTCGTTGTTGGTTTGAAGAAGTAATTTTTAAGTAGCCTTCATGTTCTATTATCATACATATGCTATAATTATCTTACTTCCTACAGAAAAATGCAAATTGTAAGCATGGGTGGATCCAACCTTTTATCATGCATGGTGTGGATAGTGGACTTTCAACTTTTATTATCAGTGTTGTGATGATTTTTTATGTTCAAACTCTTAAAGAATACAAAAATAATTTATGAGTTCGTTATTTCGTTATTTGTGTTACTTGATTTTAACATGTAGTATGAGTTCTCTTAGAATTACTAAAATTTGTTTTACTTTTGTCGTATAAAAGCATTCTCACATAGTTTTATTCTTACATAATTCAATTTCATGACAGTTATTCTCATAGAATGAATGAAGTACATGATGAGTTCCAATTATGCTGGAATGGAATATATATATTTTCTCACTAATTTATTCATTGGATTTGTTTCCACAGAAGTTGATACTTGTAGAACGAACCACGAAATTTGAACGACGCCTCTTAGCAACATTATTTTTTTAGAATAAATTAGTGTATTTGTTAGATTTTGATGTTTTTCCCGATTTGAAAGATTTTTAGGTTTATTTTTTAACAATAAATGAAATTCTTAACAATTGTTACATGTATTCTATAAGAACTAATATAATTTTTGCTTTAATTCTTAAATTGCTGATTAGAGAATTTGTTATTCTACAAAAAATATGTTCAAGAATATTTTTATTATTTTATGGTTCTAGAATATTTTTGTTTTTGAACATACTCAAACATATTCTGTCAGAATGTCCGAATTAAAAGCCTTATAATTCGCAAAATTGGATTTTTAAAATTAATAGAATCTATAATCCTTTAAAATATGCAAATTTTCTTTATTAAATCAATATTAATCGACTAAAATACCCTTCTAGTTAAATTAGATGATATTTTTCGATTATTTTTAATTCAATAATATGTATTAATCACTTTCTTAAAATAAGTAAAATGATTGACTCATATTTATGCATGCAATAACACAATAATTACTTAAAATACTATATATATATATATACATATAGTGATAGATCCATTATCCTTTCGTCGAAATTTTTTCAAATCCCCTTTATCATTTTCTAGAACCAAAAAGTATCCATGAAACTTAACTCGTTGGATTATATATATATATATATATATATATATATATATATATATATATATATATATATATATATATATATATATATATATATATATATATATATATATATTTCATGGATACTTTTTGGTTCTAGAAAATAATAAAGGGGATTTGAAGAAATTTCGACGAAAGGATAATGGATCCATCACTATATGGATTTTAATCAACTATTTAGAATATTTATTTTATTATTATATCTAAAATTTAAAAAATTTATTTTATTAACATATATTATAAGAAAATGTAAATAATCTCAAATCTATTTTAATAAATAATTTTTTTTAACACATGTTACGTTCTCATTCATTTTGTTATATGTAATTTTGTGGCTATAAAATTGATTTTTTTTATAAACCTGTGGTTTTTACGGGTCTCTAACCTAGTTATGTTATATTGTAAAATGATATTAGTTAGTTATATTTTGAATTTAATATGTATATTTCAAATTTATTTAAAATTTTATATACTCTTTGATAGCTTAAGTCACAAAAGATATTTAAATATTTTCAAATTAATTATATATTAAGATTATGTCGTGAAAGTTGATTGATTTTAAGTATTATAACAAAAAGTCTATAAGATAAATCCATAAAAGATAACCCATTTAAAAAATAAATAATAGGTTTCAAATTTATTTTATAAATTATAAAATTTTATTCATCAAATAATTTTTTTGAGGAAACTACAAACATTGTCATGTGGTTTGTATTTTTTGTGGCTAAAGACTAAAAAAATTCTAACTCGTAAAAATAGTTCCTATAGCAAAGTTTAATTGTACTTTTGGTCCTAAACTAAACACTACTAACCAAAATATATCAAGACTCAGGGAAATTAATAATTCACATTACTTTTTATTTTTATTATATATTATTATTTTAACCCCAAACTCATATATTACATTTCCCGGTTCCCTTTCATTAGAGATTCCAACACATGATCACCGTGGATGTAAAACAATTTTGGACCACCATCAACCATCGATCTCTTGTTATAAGGCTGAACGGTGTTATATATTTTTTTACCGGCTGTATGCTTATGTGGCGCCATTTACTGGTGGTGAACACCACCCCTTCCTTTTGGTTTACCGACGGTAATGTGTCGACGGTGGAAGTTTACCTTTGGCAAAAATCAAATTTTTGTGTGGGTTTTGCTAGCGTTAAACAAAAAGCTCACACCCTATCCGTTTTTAAAAGTTGCAGAATTTGCAAAAGGTTAAGATGTCCATCGGTGAAAACGGTATGATATCGTTTAGCCTAATATACAAGTTTTCAGGTTTGTTTGAATGAAGTGCGACAAATGTTGTTGGAACCGAAGAGACAACTGGATTTTAGTTGCCGAACCTAAACCGTAATCATTAGTAGTAATCAGGGTTAAGGCTCACTGATTTTTTTGGCAGAGTTTGGGTCGATGGGGGAGCTAGACACCGACAAGTGGATGTAATGCTTAATAGACTTGATGATAGAGAGTTTGACATAGAAACCAAGCTTGACTTCATTCTCTACATCGTTGGTGTGTTTATAATTGTCTGGGTTTGCTCACTTATTCAACGGATAAAAAAAATTCTAACTCTACTTGGTCACCTCCTCTGATGAAAGGAATTGAAGCCATTAAAACCTAAAAGATATCCACCGTCCAAACAGGATGGTAGGTTGGGGTTTGATGACTCCACATACCAGTGGATTAATGATGTTTTTTTGGATGATTTGAACATATTAACTTTTTGAATACTTTCCATAAATCTTTATTCATTAACCATGGTTGTATAAATTATGCAATGATCCTTGATTTCTTGTTACTAAAATAGTTTTTGGCTTTCTTGTTTTGCTTAGGGTTTTAACTTTTGGTTTCAGTCTTACACGAGAAAATGGTGGTCATCGGAGAAGACTATGGGGCTTGCTAGAATCTACGGTGCGAAATGGATGTTTGGTAGGGATGATCTTGAAATGATGGGATGTAAATGTAGCCCAATAGATAATATAAATACATATTAATAAAATAAATTGAAAATATAGATTTAAGGTCAAGGCAATCATCTTAGCATATATAAGAGTAAGAGTAAAAGTACACTAATGTTAATTTTATGGATCAAATCCATAATAAAATCTTCAAATAAATACTTGTTTTTTCAAATTGAAATATTTTTTATACCTTTGTACAAAATAAAAGTAGAGGGACCATTGTTGGAGTTTTCTCAAACACTTTTTTTTTTTTAAAAGTAAATTGACTATTGAGATTCCGTGTTTACATGAAATATTACAAAAAAGATGGTGTTGTGCTTTGGCCTTTGTGAGTCAATATATCTGTAACTCCTACGAAATTTCTTCATAAGTTTCTTGCTAGCCTTCCTTTTTTGTCTCTACTGTCTCGTCTTCCGTCGAAGTAGGGATCGTCTTTCACGTCTTTGTCACCGGCGACCATCTCACGGCAACACCATCTGTTACACGCAAATCGATTCAATCTCTGATTATACTCGATCGTTTACTTTTGAGTTGTTGGATTTTGATTTTCAGATAGAGTCCAATTGCTTTATCTCCAAGAAGAATTAGGCATTTGTCTGGTACCAGGTATGTACGCTATTTAATTGCCGAGCCTCTTTTTATCCAAACAGTTGCTAATTGGTGATCGCTGGAATTAAAACACACCTCTAATTATATGCTCAATTGTCAATTTTGATGTCTAGTGTATTGTAAGCACAACTTATATTTGCTAATTGGAACTCAAATTTTAGAGATCGCTACTTTTGATCACTCTTTTGCCCCAACGATTTTGTGTTGTTACTAAATTGTAGCTCCAGATAGGAATGGACACTTTTCCTTTTGTACAAATATTCATTTCTGAGTGTTACAAATATAGTTCTATTTTAGGTGATGGATACAAGCAATTGGAGGTTTCAGCTGCAAGCAGCTTCAAGGCGAAGGATGGTGAACAGGATGTATGTATCTAACTATTTACCATTTACAGATTACATCCTTCTCTTAAATTTATGTGTTTTAAGCATTTGATTATATGCTAACCATGTTGTTCATGTTGCTTTTATGTAGAGTGGTTACCTTGAAGAGGCATCTTCCATACTCTGGACAAGAGGGTTTAGATGAACTTAATAAAATAGCAGTGAGATTTGAAGAGAAGATTTATAATGCTGCAACAAGCCCGGTTTGTTTTTTATTTTTGGTAGTTTTTAATTAGTGGATATTGTGTAGAGATGGAATGGAAGTAGTTATTAAATAGAAGAATGAATGAATGTGTGATATGTGGTGATGTACTTTGGGGACTAAAACTTTTCATTTATATTTGATTTGCAGGTTGATTATTTGCAGAAGATATCATTGAAGATGCAGAGCATGGAACCTAGTGATTGGAGGGCTCAGCTGCAACCAGATTCACGACAAAGGATTGTGAACAAAATGTTTGTATTTTTATTTTCTTAATTTTTTAATTTGATGTGGTTTAAAATATTTAAATTATGATTTTGCTTTTGCTTTTGTTGTAGAATGGATACCTTGATGAGGTGTCTTCCAGATGAGGGGATACATGAACTTAAGGAAATGGCCGACAGGTTGGAAGGCGATATTTATACTGCTGCAACAACTACAAGCCAGGTTTGTACTTTGTTGTGTGTTCTATTCTATGACATATATATATATATATATATATATATATATATATATATATATATATATATATATATATATATATATATATATATCATGTCTTGTCATTTATGTTAAGCTACTTTGTGGGACCTTTTTTTTATTAATTGATTAATTTGGTTTGTAGTCTGATTATTTGCGAAAGATATCCTTGAAGATGTTGACCATGGAGGCTCGATCACAAAAGTCAAACTATGTTGCTAATAGTGTAAACCCCTCAGGTTCAGGTATTTCCGGATAGATTGTCATTTGATCTTATGCTCCATTAAATCCTGTATTGATAATATAATATAATATTATTTGTTTGTTTTGTTCTCCAATGGACAGGCTCTCAGGTAATGCAGCAAGTGAACATCCAAGGGTTTCCACTTCCTATTTGTGTCCCCTCTTATCATCCTCAACAAGGACAACAACTTTTTTCCTCTCAAACCATGCACAATAACATCATTTCAAATGGAAAGCGAGGTTTTTTTTTAATATTTTTTATTACAAAGAGATAACATTGTTACAAGTAATACTAATGCACGTGAAAAACTAAAATATAAATACAAGAGCATGAAGAGCTTCCCATGACTCTCAAGCACCTGATTATTGTCTTCACTTGCTCTTCAGCCGTTGATGACTCCTCTTTTAATATTATGGAAAATGGTGAATGGAGGGCTCAGCTGCAACCAGATTCACGACAAAGGATCGTGAACAAAATGTTTGTATTTATATTTTCTTAATTTTTTAATTTGATGTGGTTTAAAATATTTAAATTATGCTTTTGGTTTTGTTGTAGACTGGATACCTTGAAGAGGCATCTTCCATTCTCTGGACATGAGGGGCTAAATGAACTTGTGAAAATAGCTGTGAGGTTTGAAGAAAAGATTTATACTGCTGCAACAAGTCAGGTTTGTACTTTGTTGTGTCTTCTATTCTTCTATGACATTTGACATATCATGTTTTGTCATTTTTTTTTTTTCTAAATTATTTGGTTTGCAGTCTGATTATTTGCGAATGATATCCTTGAAGATGTTGAGTATGGAAAGTAGATCATTACAAAATGCTAATATGCCTGGTAAGCTAGCTATATATGAAATATGAATGAATAGATAGAATGGAATGATGTTTATTTACACTTTCTGATGCAAATATGATGTTCATTCTGTTAGGTATAAGGTGTGGGTCCACATTTTCAATGACACGGGGTTTAGCCAAAAGACTTGAAGACTAAATGCAGCTGCCAAGCACTTGTGGGACGTAAATTAAATTGGGCAATGTGTAAAATTCGATTGATAATATATATGGAACAATGGTTAATATATTTTTTTTTACAAAATATTTGGAAAATAGTTGTAAAGAATTATATCTAATAAGAATTGTGGAAATCCCTCTTACCTAGGGATGAGTATATTGATCATTATATATATATAAAGTTCATTTACAATGGGGTCCCTATACCACACAATAATAAATAAACAACCCTAACTAGAATATATATTTAACACACCCCCTTAGTTTGAACATGGGATTCTCGAATGTTTAAACTATCTACATACTGATACGTTGACAGGGTATGCAAAACACGCACATGACTAATCACAGCATGTTCCCTAATAAAATGTAAATCAATTTCCATATGCTTGGTTCTTTGGTGCTGAATCGGGTTAGAGGCAAGGTACATAGCAATGACATTGTCACAAAAGACAATCGTAGCACGAGACAAGGGACAATAAAGTTCAAGAATGAGATTACAGAGCCAAGCAGTTTCAGCAACTACATTAGCTACCCCCCGGTACTCGGCTTCGACACTAGAATGAGAGACGATGTGTTGTCGTTTCAAGGACCGGGAAACGAGATTGTCTCCAAGATAAACACATAACAAGATGTGGACCGACGAGTGGTAGGACAACCGGCCCAATCAACATCAGAATAAGAGGCCAAGCGATCGACGGTTGAAGGACAAATGTGAAGACCGTGAGAGAGGGTACCACGAAGATACCTTAAGATGCGCTTAAGAGCCAAAAAATGAGGGGTACGCGGATCATGCATGTACATACAAATTTATTGTACAGCATAAGCAATATCAGGACGAGCGAAAGTCAGATATTGAAGGGCTCCTGCAAGGCTTCGGTAGAGAGTCAAATCAAAAATCGGCTAAGTAATAATATGGTTTAACTTGAGCAGGGAAAAGCTGTCGATGTGGTGCATAAGTAGGCAGCAGTGGTTGCTGTAAAAATCCCGGAATAACAGCAAAAAAAACCTGTTGTTGGCTGCAATTTAGGGTGAGTTGATGTTGTTGTCGGTTGCTGCTGAGATGCGCCAACAACAAAGGGCTGCAATCCGAAGACATGTTGCTGCAGAGGTGGACCGAGGAGACCAGATTGCCGGTTGGTTTGATTGCCAAAATGAGCTTGGTAGAATCCTTAAGTGCCTTGTGTAGAAACATTAGTATTACCCCCCCCCCCCCCCCCCCCCCCCCCCCCCTCCTCCTTCGGAAGCAACCCACCCACTACTTTTGCCTCGATTATATTTATTTTTAGATTTCCCATGAGACGGAACGAATGTATACAAAGCAGTCAAGGAGGTGAGTGGTGCATCACCGAGGAGATTGATTGACTCTTTGTGTGATTCATACATGAGGAGCATGTTTTAGCTTCAAGGAATGAAGGGAAAGGCTTTGTATTAGTGATTACATCAACGATATTGTGGTATGAGGGAGGAAGTTGCCTTAGAATTTGCATCATTAATTCTAGTTCATCAATTTTGGTGTCACAGTCAGCCAAAGCATCAACTAAGTTTTTGAGAGAGTGGCAGAACTCGGTGATAGAGGAAGAGCCCTTATTCGTATTGCGAAATTGTTCATGAAGCTGAAGCATTCTTGGCATCTTGTTATTGAGAAAGAATTCAACTAGTTTGTCCCACAAATCTTTAGCAGTGCACTAATCACTTGATATGATTTCTAAAAGGTTAGCATCACATGTAGAGTAGAACCAAGACTTGATTCGGGAGTCAATGGTAGCCCAATCTTCATCATCTTCGCTTGTGGGTTTGGATATTCCTGTAATGTGGCCAAGAACCTTTGCACCTGTGCACATGTCAAGAAAAATTATGCGCCGAAGTTTGTATTTGGAGCCATCAACAGACAGTTTAAAACTGAACTGTGAGTACAGATTTGATACTTATTTTGGGCTTTCTTTTTCTTTCAGAAAAAATATGGAAAAATATAAAATTGGGAACGATTGCAAAATGCTAAAAAGAACATTGTTTTTGAGCATTTCGTAATGACATCCTCCATTTTGCATGTTTGAAACAGGCGGGTGGAACCGGCTTGTGAAGTGGATTAGGAGGTGTGTATGGGACGATTTTGTTTGTTATTGAGCAAAAACCAAGTTATAACCATTACTATCGGTTAATGCATTTCAGTAGCCATTTGGTATGGTTATTATTGGTTATGGTTAATGAGTTTTGTCAGTTAATAATTAATACTGGTTAACCATAATATTAAAAAAAATAGAAAAAGTGAATACATTGATATAAAAAGTGAAAATAAGAACGAATGTTGTTAAAAAAAACCTTGAGTGTAAGAATGTGGACTTCACACAAGTAGGATGCCATAATTCATACGACTTGAAGCATTACTCC